>NC_056750.1:173836594-174136594 GCF_019279795.1 Protopterus annectens | reverse complement strand
CAACTTTTTATCCAAATCCACAGAACAAGGGGGAGAGAATTCTGCATTTTTTGGACGTACACAGACAGCTTAGGTTCTTCTTGGACAGAACCAAAGATGTTCACCGTGTTTCACTGTTGCAGTCATTACACTTGGGTTATCCTGCTGGCAGTCGACCAGAATTCCAAAGTCCTGGTCCGGCGTCAGTTGCTGTCGCCTCTTCCCTGATGTCAGTGCGCCAGGGGTATATAAGATGGAGCCAACGCCATTTTCTTCAGTCTTTCTTACCGCACGGTCTCCGAAGCAAAAGCAGTTCGCAAGTGCCAGTCGGCCGACTCCTGAGATTTTCGAAATTGAATTTCAGATCCGAAGTCTTCAATAAAGCTAAGTACCTCGTTGGGTAAACTTTTTTCTTGCTCCAGACCAATGTCAGAAAAAGTTAATTGTATTTCTTGTGGGAAGCAAATACCTCATAAGGATTTTCATTCTTACTGTATTCCTTGCCTAGGCCCTGACCATGACATTGCTAGTGGTCAGTTTTGTGCTAGATTTAACCAACGCACTATTAAGCGTCTCTACGATTTTGCATTTCCTTACTTTGGCCGAAGGTTTAACTATATAATGCCGTCGGAACAGTCGACGACCGGAGTTCATAAAAAGTGCAAGGAAAAAGAAAAGGACAGGCATCCGAGGTCCAAACCCGACGAAGAAGCCTCCTCTAGGCCAGTCGCCGGTTCTCAGTGAGGCGCTTTCGCAGCCCCTGACACCCACTACCTCAGAGCCACAGGCCACCTCAGACTCCCACGTGGAGACAACTAGCCCTCTGGATACTCAAGGTATTGGGCCTTTGTAAATTAATCCCTCAGATGGGTCCGAGGCCGCTGAGCAGGCATCGGCTTCTGAGGGTGTTTTCTGACCTACACAGCTTTATATCATGCCAACCTCAGCATCCAAGACAAAGACTAAAACAGCTTTAAAGACAAAGAAACAAGTACAGCATTCTCCTGGACAGACTTCCATGCCTAAGAAACAGATGCTCAAAATGGCCGTAGACCTAATTACTTTGATCAGGGGTTCCCATCCCCCTCCTGATAAAAGGCCTAGGCAAGACACTGATTGATTCCCTCTGATCAGGTTTCTATTTCCTCTGACTCCTCTTCAGAACAGGGATTCTCTCTTCCTCTCTATGAGGACTCGGATGCTGAAAAATCTATCCCTTCAGCCTCTCCTCCTGAGGACTATTCTTTTGGGGAAACCATGCACACCATGAGGGAGCATTTCCACTGGGAGAACCAAGATTATTCAGAATCTAAGAAAAGGTTCAGAGGTTTTCTTTTATTGCCTCAGCACAGACCTCTTGCTATTCCACCTGTACTAGACATTGTTGATGTATTTTCAGAGTCCAGTCTGTCACCTGACTCTTTACCCCCTGCACCAGTTAAGCCAGATGGGTACTATAGGGTTCCAGATTCTCACAAATTTCTATATAAAAACCCTGATGCTGACCCAGAAACTATTTCTCAGGGTTCCAAATGGGTAAAGGCTTCCACTGCAAAAAAACCTGTCCCCTCTGATAGGGATTCTAGAGCACTGAACAGATGGGGGAAAAAAGTTTACACCTCTGCTACTTTGGCTGTAAGTGCTTTAAATTGCCAGATGTCCTTCAAGGATGCATCTGCAGTCCTTACAAATGGGTTGTCCTGTTGTCAGGCAGCCCTTCGGTCGGATTCCAAAGTCTGGGTCTGGCCTCGCTGGTGTCGCACTCCACCGGCGTCATAGCTGCAGTTCTTCGGTATAAAGGCATCAGCTGACGCCATTTTCCTCAGTCTTTCTTGCGCTGGCCAAGCAGAAGCTGTTCGCAAGTGCCGGTCGGTCAGAACCAGAGATTACTACCGAATACTACTACCGAAGACTTCTAAAAAGCTAAGTACCCCGTTGGGGACTCTTTCTTGCCTCAGCCGATGTCAGAAAAAGTGAATAATTTTTTAACTTGTGGGAAACAAATACCTCATAAAGATTTCCACTCTTACTGCTTACCTTGTCTAGGCCCAGACCACGACGTAGCATCCAAACCTGAAAACGCTATAGCTGACTGCCTGGAACATTGCATAAGGCCAATTAACCCAAATTTATCCCAAAGGGTTAAAGACATTATCCTGGAGGCTCGCAGACCCTCAACAAGGAAAACTTATTCAGCAAAATGGAAAAGATATCTCATTTGGAGTACTGCAAAAGGAGAAGATGTGTCACTGGTAAACATAGCCAACATCCTGGAATACTTGGCAGAGCTCTTCCACAAAGGCCTGTCCTACTCTTCCATTAAGATTCATGCATCAGCTATTTCAGCAGAATACGACTTGGATCCTCCAGTCTTCTCACATCCTCTGCTCAGGCAGTTTCTGTGAGGAATTAAAAATGTAAAACCTCCTAGGAAGCCACCATTGCCAGCATGGGACTTGAACTTTGTGCTAGAAAAATTGACACTTCCTCCTTTCGAACCAGCAGCAACAGCAGAATTACAATATTTATCATGGAAAACTGCTTTCCTGCTGGCAATCACTTCAGCAAGAAGGGTATCTGAGCTACAGGCATTAATGGCAGTACAACCCTTCCTGATCTTTCATCAAGACAGAGTGTCCATGAGAACAAATCCTACTTTCATGCCTAAGGTGGTCTCCAGAGTATCCTTAAATCAGGCTATCCACCTACCTACATTCTTCCCCAACCCACAGAACAGGGGAGAAAGACTTTTACATACCTTGGATGTACATAGACAATTACGCTACTATCTGGACAGGACCAAAGGCAATAGAAAAACTGACCAGCTTCTGGTAGCATATGCAACAGGGATGGAAGGAAAAGCAATTTCAAAACAGACAATCTCAAAGTGGATAGGAAATTGCATTAGATTTTGTTACTCCTTCCATGGAAAGAAAACTCCAGAAAACATCAGGCCTCACTCTACAAGGGCTACAGCCACTACCACAGCTTTCCTACGAGGAGTGGCTACCAAGGACATTTTAGAGGCTGCTACTTGGAGCTCCGTGCATACATTTGCCAAGCATTATAATTTGCCTTTATACTCTAGATCCCGAGCAGGTTTTGCCACTGCTGTTTTGCAAGGGATCCTAACTACACCATAACTTATTTTTGCCTCCTCCCCCAGTTTGGCTATGGTATTCTACCCATTTGTAAGGACTGCAGATGCATCCTTGAAGGACATAGTACAGTTTTGTACCTACCATAAATGTAGATGTCCGATAGGAATGCATCTGCAGTCAGGATTACCCACCCGCCTTCCCCTCTGTGGTACTCCTAGGGTATTTTCCCACCTTATAGCTAGCTGGGGGAATCTATTATGGTGTATTTGTTTGTATATATGTACATACATGCTTATTGTTTGTGGTTTGCTCTCTTTTTATTTGGAACCATTGGCATTATTCCAAATTTAGCCTTCCAAGAGGGCGCCTGGCATCTGGGGCAAGAAACACTGAGGAAAATGGCGTCGGCTGATGCCTTTATACCCGAAGAACTGCAGCTATGACGTCGGGTGGAGTGCGACACCAGCCGAGGCCAGACCTAGACTTTGGAATCCGGCCGACCGAAGGGCTGCCTGACGACAGGACAGCCCATTTGTAAGGACTGCAGATGCATTCCTATCGGACATCTACATTTATGGTAGGTACAAAACTGTACTTTTCATATGCTTAAATATCAACAATACCTAATGTCTCTGTTAAAACAGAAAATGCAGACAAACTCTAAATGTCCTGAAAACAAAGAAATGCAGGATTTATTGCATGCAGATGAACAAGTGGTAAAGTATACTTTGCAATGTGGTTTTGATTCATTAGAGGCCTTTTGCAGTGCCATTGTTACAGGCTGTGTCATTCGAAGGCATGCTTGGTTAAAGGAACATAATCTGCCTGATCATGTTAAAGCAAATTATTGGATACTCCATTACAGCATGATACTTTCTTTGGTATTAAGGCAGAAGAGATGTTAAAGAAAATGGAGGCTAAAGCGAAATCTGTGCAGACAGTAAAGGATTTCTTACAGGTTCAGCCACCAAGATTTAGCAGGAACTGGCCTTCTATGAATTGGTCCTTTCCAGTGTCAGACAGACCACAAAGAGGCAGATACAGACGCCCTAGAGGCAGATCTCAGCCCCAAGGCTCATACAAGCCTAAACAATGGGGTGCTTCTACCTCCAAAAGTGGACAAGACAAATCACAACCATATAGAAAACAGTCCCAATGACTTCCCACTGCCAATGCCAAGCACTTATCTTTTGGCAGCACCCTTAGGGGGAAAGCTAACACTTTTTTCACACAATTGGCACATGATCACCCAGGATAAATGGGTATGAATATTGTTTCTCGGGGCTACAGGTTCCATTTTCACACCCTTCCAAAGGCAAAAGGTATGCCAGACCTGCCACACAATCAGTGGGCAGAGGCACAAAAACAAATTTCATCTCTCATGGACATGAGGGCTATTCAGCGAGTACCTCAGCAAGAGCAGGGACAAGGATTTTACTCCAGGCTTTTCTTGGTACCCAGAAAGGACAAAGCGTGGAGACCAATACTGGACCTGTCTATTCTCAATACTTTTCTGGATGTTCCAAAATTCAAAATGTTGGCACTGCAGCAACTTCTGCCCATGCTGGGGAAGAAGTCTTGGCTCGTAACTTTGGACCTCAAAGAGGCATACCTGCATGTCCCAATCAGACAATCTTGCAGAAGATACCTCAGATTCATAGCTGGCTCAATGTACTACCAATTCTCTGCACTGCCCTGTGGCTCATCTACTGCGCCCAGGATCTTCACAAAATGCTTGGCACCAGTAATTGCATTTTGCAGACAGAGGAATTCAAATTTATCCCTACTTGGACAACTGCCTTATTCAAGCAGAGAGCAAGGACATTCTACTAAAGCATCTGGCGTTTGTAAAAAGATTACTAATTTGCCTAGGGTACACAGTAAACGAAAAGAAATCAAAACTAGTACCTTTCAAGAGATAATATTCCTGGGTGCAAGCTTAAATACAACTGCCCAGATGGCTTATCTCACGCCAGACAAACAAAGGCAACTGACTTATAGGTTCATAGGTTCATACTAGGCTATCTGCCCAAGGGCATTTATAAGCCTAGCCCATAGTTATGTGGCTTTCGCCACCCCTTTAGTTTGAATAAAAACTATGCCTATCATTTTGCTGTGCCTCTGTCAAGCAGTGACACTGAAGTAATCCCTGGGGTATATCTGCAATCTCCCATCCATTGGTCAAGATTCCTCTTGAACAAGGCCAGAGAGGTGCTTTGCCTCACATGTACTGGGATTTTGTTCCACAGCATAGGGAGTCTCTGGGTGATGAATCTGTCCCTCCAGCACGTTCTATTTATAACCGTGTCAAGGTTTAAGTCTCCGCCCTTGTGGTTCTGAGGGATCTAGATTTATTGAGGTGAAGCATATTCATCAAATCTGGGTTTGACATGGCCTTATATGTCAGGCACAGGTCACCTCTGAGCAAGCGGTATGAGACTGAATAGAGCTGGAGTTCTTTCAGTCGGGCAGCATAAGACATATTTTTGAGACCCTTTATCCTTTTGGTGAGGAACTTTGGGGCCTTTCAAGCTGCAGCAGGTGTCTGGTCAGATACATTCGAACGGGGCATTGTACTCGATCATAGGTCTAATAAGTGATGAGTACAGGGGGACGATGACCTCCCTTGATCTAGATGTGAATCCCTTCATGATCAGGTGGGTGATATAGAAGGTTTTCCTAACTACTTTAGCAACATGAGTGTCAAACGAAAGGCTACTGTCAACCTGGGTCCCGAGATCTCTGATGACTTTTTCTGTGCTCAGTGGATTGCCACCTATATGGTAGCTAGGGGTAACCTTGTTTTTCCCGAAGGGTATGACTATGCATTATTTGGCGTTTAACTTCAGGCCATGGCTCTGGCACCAGTTATCCGTTTCTGTGAGGCCCTTCTGGAGGATATCTGTGTCAGATGTGTTTTCGACTATGGCGCCCAGTTTGCAGTCATCTGCAAACTTTGTCAGCCATAACCCTCCTGTGTTTGCTTGTACTTCAGAAAAGTAGATGCCGAACAAGAGTGGACCCAGGACTGAGCCCTGTGGGACACCACTTGTGACAGGCTTTGAGTCTGACATGGCTCCAGCAACTCTGACCCTGTGGGTTCTGTCACTTAGCCAGTTTGCACCCCATCTTGTGATGTATGGGTTTACATTCAAGCTGATGAGTTTTTCGATGATACCTGAGTGGGGTATTGTGTCGAAGGCCTTTGCCAGGTCGAGGTAGGCTGTATGGACTGCCTTTCCTCATCAATGGCCTTGGTGACTGTCTCAAAAGTCAACCAAGTTTAAGAGGCAGGATCTGCCTTTGACAAAGCCAAACTGAGTTGGATCCAAAGTCTGCAAGTTCCCTATGTCTTTATTTATGAGTTCCATTATGATCCTCTCCATGGCTTTGCAGATAAGGCTTGTCAAGCTAATGGGGCGGTAATTTCAGGGTCTGTGGAGGCACCGCCTTATGAAGTGGGACCACAGTCGCGCGCCACTCCTTGGGTAACGATCCTGAGGTGAGGCTAAGATTAAACAGCTGTCCTAACTGTGGGTTTAATTCCTCGTTGAGTTCATGAAGCACACAGCCGGGGACACCATCCGTCCCATGGATGCTGTGTTTTTGCCTTAGTGAGGGCAGTTCTCACCTGGGCGTTGGAGATGTTTGGGGGCTACAATCCTCTGGAATAGATATCTCTCCTTTTGGGGAGGGGAGTTTGCACTGAACCTGTCAGCCAGTATGTTGGCAATGTGTGTAGGTTCAGTAATTTTCACATCATTTTGAACTAATTCTGAGCATATCTGGGAGTTTCCTCCTAGGTTTCTAACATAGCTAAAGAAGGCCTTATGATTCTCTTTAGAGTCCTTGGCGATTTTTCTCTCAAAATTTGCCTTGGATGATTTTATGAGAGCTCTTAGTTTTTTACTTATAATGATCAAAGGTGTCTTACCTTTCAAGGATTTTGCTCTATCTTGTAGTAGCTTCCTCCTTTTGTTGTAGAGCTTGTTTATGGCTGGGGTCCACCAGACTGGACGCGAAAACATGGCAACAAAAACCCAGTTACCTGCAAGAAAAATTCTGCAGGCTTTGGGCTTCATGGCATCCTGCAGTCTGCTAATTCCATATGCAAGACTGCATATGAGGAAGCTACAGTGGTTTCTAAGAAGTGTTTGGACTCAACATTGCCACAGCCTGGAAACATTAATTGCCCTCATTCCCAGCCTGCAACAGGAGTTTCGATGGTATGCACTGGCCTGTCACCACAACAAGGGACAGCCTTTCATGATGTTCATCGTGTTTCACTGCTATAGTCATTATACTTGGGTTATCCTGCCGTCAGGCGGGCCCGCAGTCGGCCTGAGTTCCAAAGTCTTGGTCCGGCGTCTGTTGCTGTCGCCTCTTCCCTGACGTCAGTGCGCCAGGGGTATATAAGAAGCAGCCGACGCCATTTTCTTCAGTCTTTCTTGCCGCACGGTGCCCGAAGCAAAAGCAGTTCGCAAGTGCCGGTCGGCCGACTCCTGAGATTTCAAATTCGATTTCAGAACCGAAGTCTTCAATAAAGCTAAGTACCCCGTTGGGGATACTTTTTCTTGCCTCAGGCCGATGTCAGTAAAAGTTAATTGTATTTCTTGTGGGAAGCAAATGCCTCATAAGGATTTTAATTCTTAATGTATTCCATGCGTAGGCCCAGATCACGACGTCACTAGTCGGTTTTGTGCTAGATTTAACAAACGCACTATAAAACGTTTGTTTGATTTTGCTCGCCATTACTTTGGCCGAAGGTTTAATTATAGAATGCTGTCGGAACAATCGACGATCGGAATGCACAAAAAACGCAGAGATAAAGATAAGGACATTCATCCGAGGCCCAAAAATGACGACAAATCCTTTTCTAGGCCAGTCTCCGGTTTTCAGTGAGGTGCTTTCGCAGCCCCTGACACCCGCTACCTCAGAAACACAGGCCGCGACCAACTCCCACGTGGAGGTGCCTAGGCCTCTGGATACTCAAGATGTTGGGCCAATGGAGATTAACCCTTCAGATGGATCCGGAGCCGCTGAGCAGTCATCGGCTTCTGAGGGTGTTTTCAGGCCTACTCAACTTACCATTGCAACTACAGCCAAGACTAAACCTACATTAGTGACAAAGAAGCAAATACAGCATTCACCTGGACAGGCCTCCATGCCTAAAAAACAGATGCTCAAAATGGCCGAAGACTTGATGACTCTGATCAGGGGTTCCCATCCCCCTTCTGATAAAAGGCCTAGGCAGGATGCAGACTGATTCCTCTGACCAGTTTTCAATATATTCTGATTCCTCTTCAGACCAGGGATATTCTTTACCCCCCCCCCCCCATGAGAATCAATTCCTTCAGCCTCTCCTTCTGTGGATTACTCTTTCGGGGAAACTTTACATACCATGAGGGAGCATTTCCATTGGGAGGGCCAGGATTACTCAGAATCCAAGAAAAGGCTCAGACTTTCTTTTACTGCCTCAGCACAGGCCCCTTGCTGTTCCGCCAGTGTTGGACATTGTGGATGATGTTTTCCGAATCTAGTTTAAATCCTGATTCTTTACCCCCAGATTCCAGTCAAGCCAGATAGGTACTACAGAGTCCCTGACTCTCCCAAATTTCTTTATAAAACCCTGCTGCTGACCCAGACACATTTCCCAGGGTCCCAAAGGGGTTAAGGATTCCACGGCTAATAATCCAGTTCCCTCGGATAGGGACTCTAGAGCATTAGACAGATGGGGAAAAAAAGTTTACGCCTCTGCAACTTTAGCAATGAGGGCTCTAAATTGCCAGTTTCACATGCTTAAATATCAGCAATACTTACTGTCTCAATTAAAACAGAAAATGAGTACAAATGCAGAACAACCTGACTATAAGGAAATGCAGGATTTATTGCATGCAGCTGAACAAGTGGGAAAGCATACTTTGCAATGTGGTTTTGATTCATTAGAAGCTTCTTGTAGAGCAGCAGTTTACAGGATCTGTGATTCGAAGGCATGCTTGGTTAAAAGAACAAAGTTTACCAGATCATGTTAAGGCAAAATTATTGGATGCTCCTTTGCAGCAAGATAATTTATTCGGTATTAAGGCAGAAGAGGTATTAAAGAAAATGGAGGATAAGACAAAATCTGTGCAAACAGTGAAGGATTTCTTACAGGTACAGCCACCACGCTTCAGCAGAAATTGGCCTACAAAGAATTGGTCCTTTCCAGTGTCAGACAGGCCACAAAGAGGCAGATACAGACGCCCAAGAGGCAGATCTCAGCTGTAAGGCTCTTACAGACCACGACAGTGGGGTGCTTCAAACCCAAAAGGAGGTGAGGACAAGTCACAACCTTACAGGAAACGGTCCCAATGACTTCCCCCTTCCAATGCCAAACTCTTCCCTTTTGGCTGCTCCCTTAGGGGGGAAACTAGCACTTTTTTTTCTCAAAACTGGCAAGCAATCACCCAAGACAAATGGATGCTGAATATTGTGTCTCAAGGTTACAGGTTCCACTTTCACACTTTTCCAAGGCTAAAAGGAATGCCAGACCTTTCACAAAATCAATGGGCGAGACACAAAAACAAATTACAGCCCTCATGGACATGAGAGCTATTCAAAAAGTACCACAGCAGGAAAAAGGACAAGGATTTTACTCAGGACTCTTCCTGGTACCCAGAAAGGACAAAGCCTGGAGACCCATTCTGGACCTTTCCACTCTAAATGCTTACCTGGATGTTAAGAAATTCAAAATGCTGACACTATAACAGCTCCTTCCCATGTTGGGCAAGAAAACTTGGCTTGTTACTTTGGACCTCAAAGAGGCATACCTGCATGTCCCTATCAGACAAAATTGCAGAAGATACCTCAGATTCATAGCTGATTCAATGCACTATCAATTCTCTGCACTGCCCTTTGGCTTATCTACTGTGCCCAGGGTCTTTACCAAGTGCCTGGCACCAGTAATTGCATTTTGCAGACAAAAAGGAATTCAGATATATCCATACCTGGACGACTGCCTGATTCAAGCAGAGAGCAAGGACATTCTTCTACAGCATCTGGCATTCGTAAAAAGATTAAGTTGCCTAGGGTACACAGTAAACAAAAAGAAATCAAAACTACTGCCCTCACAAGAGATAATATTCCTGGGTGCCAGCTTAAATACAGCTGCACAGATGGCTTATCTACGCCAGACAAACAAGGACAACTGACTCAGTATTTTCAATTGATGGCAACAAAGTCCCAACTTCCTGCAACTAAAATTCTGCAGGCCTTGGGATTCATGGCATCCTGCATACTACTAATTCCATATGCAAGACTGCATATGAGGAAATTACAATGGTACCTAAAAAGTGTTTGGTCTCCACACTCACAGCTTGGAGACAGTAATACCACTAATTCCCTGCCTACAACAGGAGTTTTGATGGTGGGCACAGGCATGTCACCTCAACAAGGGGTCAGCCTTTCACTCTTCCCCCAGCCAGGCAGACTTTAACAACAGATGCCTTGGATTACGCCTGGGGAGCACACATGGCAGGAAAATGCATTCAGGGCAAATGGACCACAGACCAAATGCATCTTCACATCAATCAAAAAGAGATGTTGGCTGTACAAAATGCCCTTACAGCTTTCAAGGATCTTCTGCATCCAGGACAATTACTATTGACAGACAGCACCACAGTAATGTGGTACATAAACAAGGGGGCACTCATTCATACACCCCCTATGCAGACAAGCCATGACCTTGTGGAACACAGCTCTAACCTATCAAGTTCATCTGCAAGCACAATTCCTGCCAGGAAAGAAAAACACTCTGGCAGACAACTTGAGCAGAAACATCATGGATCCTCACGAGTGGAAATTAAATCCACAAGTCTTCAGCATGATAATGCAAAAATGCGGGTGCCCGGGCATAGATCTTTTTGCCTCACCACTGAATTACCAACTACAAAAATACTGCACAAGGACTTATCACACACAAGCATGGAAAGTGGATGCTCTTTCGTTCAGCTGGAAAAGCCTAAATGTTTATGCCTTCCCACCTCTGCTTCTCCTTTTTAAGGTACTCCTAAAAGCCAGACAAAACCACAGATGATTCTGATTGCTCCAGACTGGCCACGCCAGCATTGGTACCCAATCTTAAAGAACTTAGCTAAAGGCTCACCTTGGATTTTGCCTCAAATTCCACACCTTCTGACTCAGCAAAACAATCAGCTACTGCACAGTCAGCTCAAAACCTTAAACCTGGCTGCATGGCAGATTCATTAGCCAAACAGACAACTTCTCTCTCTAAAGCTGTTATGGATGTCATTTTGGAGGCCAGGAGGCCTAGCACCAGGAAATCTTATTCAGAAAAATGGAAGAGATTCTGTGCCTGGAACCAGGCTCAAAACCTTGATCCTCTGGTCCCTAACATTCCTCAGATACTACAATACTTGACTGAGATGCCTTGACAAAGGACTTATCCTTCTCATCCATTAAGATTCACGCTTCTGCCATCTCGGCTCATTACAACACAGATCCTCCTATTTTCTCTCACCCATTGCTAAAGCAGTACTCAGAGCGGCTAAAAACATAAGACCGCCCCGGAGAGCACCAACACCAACTTGGGACCTCAGTTTCATTTTGGAAAAGTTCACTTTGCCTCCTTTTGAACCAGCCAATTCAGCAGAGTTAAAATATATATCATGGAAAACTGCTTTGTTTCTGACAATAACTTCAGCATGAAGAGTCTCAGAACTGCAGGCACTAATGGCAGTGGAGCCTTTTGTCATTTTCCACCAAGACAGGGTTTCTTTAAGAACAAACCCTACCTTTATGCCTAAGGTGGTATCCAGTGTGGCTCTTAACCAAACTATTCACTTGCCAACATTTTATCCAAATCCCCAGAATAAAGGGGAGAGACTTCTACATTCCTTGGACATACACAGGCAATTGCGCTTCTACTTGGACAAAACAAAAGCTTTCAGAAAATCTGAACAATTGTTTGTATCATATGCTGCAGGATCACAGGGAAAGGCTATTTCAAAGCAGACCATTTCAAAGTGGATAGGACACTGTAACCGGTTCTGCTACACACAACATGGGAAACCTGTACCTAGTAACATTAGACGACATTCCACCAGGGCAACTGCCACTTCTACTGCCTACCTTAGAGGAGTACCTACCAAAGATATCTTGGAAGCTGCAAGAGTTCAGTGCACACCTTTACCAAACATTACCATTTACCTCTTTATTCTAGATCCAGAGCTGGCTTTGCCACTGCAGTGCTGCAGGGCCTCATAGCCACACCAAATCCTCTATAGAGCCAGCCGCCCAAACTCAGCTTTGGGATTCTAAGTGTAATGACTGCAGCAGTGAAACACGACAAACATAGTACAGTTTTGTACCTACCATAAATGTAGATGTTAGAGTGTCTTCACTGCTGCAGTCCAGGTTACCCACCCGCCATCCCCTCTTTATCTGGGCCTAACCTATACTACCTATGTGGTGTATTTGTTGGTTACTGACGGTTTTATTTTTACCTTTTTTGTACATTTTATTAGCAATATGTATTGCCTACCATTTTTGGGGGCACCTGACATCTGGGGCAAGAAAAACCTGAAGAAAATGGCGTTGGATGCTTCTTATATACCCCTGGCGCACTGACGTCAGGGAAGCGGCGACAGCAACCGACGCCGGACCAAGACTTTGGAACTCAGGCCGACTGCGGGCCCGCCTGACGGCATGATAACCCAAGTGTAATGACTGCAGCAGTGAAGACACTCTTAACATCTACATTTATGGTAGGTACAAAACTGTACTTTACCCACAGCCAGGCAGACACTAACAACAGATGCATCGGATTACGCATGGGGGGCGCACATGGCAGGAAAATGTATTCAGGGCACGTGGTCCGCAAACCAAATGCATCTTCATATCAACCAAAATGAGATGCTAGCTGTACAGAATGCCCTGACAGCCTTCAAGGATCTTCTCCATCCAGGACAACTATTGCTAAAGACGGACAATACTACAGTCATGTGGTACATAAACAAGCAAGGGGGCACACATTCCTACCCCCTCTGCAGGCAAGCCATGACTTTGTGGAACACAGCATTGACTTATCAAGTACATCTGCAAGCACAATTCCCGCCAGGAAAGACAAATACTCTGGCAGACGAACTAAGCAGAAACCTCATGGACCCTCACGAGTGGAAACTAGATCCACAAGTCTTTAGCATGATAACAAGGAAATGGGGATGCCCAGACATAGGTCTATTTGCCTCCCCTCACAACTACCAACTACAGAGATTTTGCACAAGGACTTATCACAAACGAGCATGGAAGGTGGATGCTCTATCATTCAGCTGGAAAACGCTTACAGTATATGCCTTTCCTCCACTGCCTCTCCTCCCCAAGGTACTCCTAAAGGTCAGACAAGAGAAGCCAAAAATGATACTGATTGCCCCCGACTGGCCACACCAGCACTGGTACCCAATCCTAAAGAGCTTATCTCAAGGCCCAGCCTGGACTTTACCTCAAATTCCTCATCTGACCCAACAAAACAGTAAGATCCTACACAGCCAACTCGGAACCTTAAATCTGGCTGCATGGCGAATACTATAACCACTCGGCACACACCTCTCTCAAAAGCAGTTATGGATGTTATTTTGGAAGCCAGGAGGCCCAGCAACAGAAAATCTTACGCAGAAAAATGGAGGAGATTCTGTGCTTGGAACCAGGCACAAGGAATTGACCCGCTTGTTCCAAATATTCCTCAGATTTTACAATACCTAACTGAGATGTTGGACAAAGGCCTATCCTTTTCATCGATTAAGATCCATGCCTCTGCCATTTCAGCTCATTACAATACAGACCCACCTATTTTTTCACATCCTTTACTAAGGCAGTACCTCAGAGGGGCCAAAAACACAAGACCCCCGAGGAGATCACCGATACCTACATGGGACCTCAATTTTGTCTTGGAAAAACTCACTGCCTCCTTTTGAGCCAGCCAATACAGCCGAGATAAAATTCTTATCATGGAAAACTGCTCTGCTCCTAGCAATAACTTCAGCAAGAAGAGTCTCAGAGTTACAGGCATTAATGGCTGTGGAACCTTTTTATAATTTTCTATCCGGACAGGGTTTCTCTAAGGACAAACCCCACATTTATGCCAAAGGTGGTATCCAGTGTGGCTCTTAATCAAACCATTCATTTGCCTACATTTTGTCCAAATCCCCAGAATAAAGGCGAGAAACTTCTGCACTCTTTGGACATACACAGGCAGCTACGCTTCTACTTGGACAAAACTAAAGATGTCCTTCAAGGATGCATCTGCACTCCTAACATATGGGTTGTCCTGCCTCAGGCAGCCCTTCGGTCGGCCGGATTCCAAAGTCTGGGTCTGGCCTCGGCTGATGTCGCACTTCACCCGACGTCATAGTTGCTGTGTATTGGGTATAAAGGCATCAGCCGACGCCATTTTCCTCAGTCTTTCTTGCCGCGTGGTGCCCGAAGCAGAAGCTGTTCGCAAGTGCCGGTCGGTCAGATCCACAGATTTCTACTACCGAAGACTTCTAAAAAGCTAAGTACCCCGTTGGTGACTCTTTCTTGCCTCAGCTGATGTCAGACAAAGTAAATAATTGTTTAACTTGTGGGAAACAAATACCTCATAAGGATTTCCACTCTTACTGCCTTCCTTGTTTAGGCCCAGACCACGACGTACCAGCTTGTCTAGCCTGTGCTTCCTTCAACCGACGGACGCTTAGACGTCGGTCGGAGTTTGCAGAGGAGTTTTTTGGTCCCGCTTTTGCATACAAAATGCCGTCTGAGACTCCGACTACACAATTAGCTAAAAAGCGTAAGGAGAGGGACCGACACTCGCAGTCCGCGGTTTTGGCTGAAACCACGGTTAGGCCAACCGCGAGTGTCTCGGTTTCGGCTGAAACCGAGCCCTCGGTTATTCCTTCGGCTGAAAGCATGCCTCCGATAGCCGAGGCCTCACAGAGCATGGCTGAATCTGCTACTGAAATTACCCCTGCTGAAGCAGGCACCCAGGATTTATCAGATACTATTCCTTTAGACATATCTACCCCTGCACGTGGAGCTGCTAGACCCCCTGCATCTATGTCTATCAAGGCTTTTTCCAGGGCTAAAGCAGCTAAATCTTCTAAGGCCTTACCTGCTAAAACTCCCTCTCACAGGCCTACCTCTAGTTCCTAAATGCTCAGCCTGGCTGAGGATCTCATTTCTTTGATCAGGGGATCCCAACCTCACCCAGACAGGGCCTCTCAACCCCCTCCAGATAAGAGACCTAGAACTGAACCCCCGGAACCTGTTTCTACAGACTATTCCTCGGATGACTCAGATATTTCAGACCCTCAGGAAGGCCCATATTCTCCTTATGAGGATTCTGATGCAGAAGACTCCATTCCTTCTGCTTCTCCTCCTGAAGAATTTTCTTTTGGGGAAACCTTACATGCTATGAGGGAACATTTTCAATGGCAGGGCCAGGATTTTTCAGAAAGGCTCCTGTTGCAGATCCTGAAACCATTTCACAGGGCCCCAAAGCTGTAGCAGCTGCCTCTGCCAAAAACCCTCTCCCATCTGAAAGGGAATCTAGAGCATTAGAGAGATGGGGTAAAAAGGTTTATACTTCTGCTACTCTTTCGGCCAGGGCCTTAAACTGTCAATTTCACATGATTCAGTACCAGGAATTTTTGTTAGACCAGCTAAATAAAAAACTGTCCTCTCCTGAACCTATAGACCGTAAGTCCCTTCAGGATTTGGTACATAACTCTCAGCAGGTCAGTAACCATTTCTTAAAATGTGGCTATGATGCACTGGAGGCTTCCTTTAGATCAGCTATGACTGGAACAGTGATTAGAAGGCATGCCTGGTTAAAAGAACAATCCTTACCAGACCATGTTAAGTCAAAACTCCTAGATGCTCCTATGGAGAAACAAAGTTTGTTTGGCTCCCTGCACAGCAGGTTCTAAAGAAGGTAGAAGAAAAAGCAAAATCTGTCCAAACAGTCAAGGATTTCTTACAGGTCCAACCTCCGAGGTTTAGCAGAAATTGGCCTTCGAAGAATTGGTCCTTTCCAGACACCTCCAGAGCACAGAGAGGCAGAAATAGACGCCCAAGAGGCAGAGGTCAATCCAGGGGTGCCTACAGGGGACGTCAGTGGCAGCCTAACAACCAGAGAAGTACTGCCACAGATTCAGCTACAACCATTTCCACAGGACAGACACAATGACTTGGCTCTGATTCCGCCTACCAGGGAACAACTGGAAGCACCCTTGGGCGGAAAACTAGCCTTATTTTCCGTAAACTGGCATTACATTACAGGAGACAAATGGACTTTACAAACAATAGACAAAGGCTACAGGTTTCACTTCCACACTCTACCAAAAACGAGAGGAATGCCAAACCTACCACCAAGCCAAACAACAAACGCTCTAAGACAAATCAACAACCTACTAAGGATGAGAGCTATAGAAAAGGTACCGCCTATGGAACAAGGACAAGGGTTTTACTCCAGACTTTTCCTTGTACCAAGAAAAGAAAATCAATGGAGGCCTATTCTCGACCCGTCCGCTCTGAACACACACCTCATTGTACCAAAATTCAAAATGCTGACCCTACAGCAACTTCTTCCCATGCTGGGCAAGGAGTCTTGGCTGGTGACTCTAGATCTCAAGGAGGCATACCTGCACGTCCCTATACGACCAGATTGCAGAAGACACCTCAGATTTCTTGCAGGATCAGAGCATTGTCAATTCTCAGCATTGCCCTTTGGCTTACCTACTGCGCCCAGAGTATTCACGAAATGCCTGGCATCAGTAATTGCTCATTGCAGGCTTCAGGGAATTCAAATTTACCCATACCTGGACGACTGCCTAATACAAGCGGACAACAAGACAAAATTAACAAAAGACACAAACAGAACGAAAAAGAAACTGGTGACAAAACAGTTGGAAACAGGACCCTCTTCACGAAAATGCTGAATAAAACTTTCGTTTATTGACTTAAAGTGCGTTCAGTATCATACACTTTTCGACAAGCCAGTACTTGACTTCTTCAGAAGACAAAACAGTGAAACCCTCAAGTGGGCTTGCCTTTATACAACTTCATTAATTAAAACTAATTAAAAAAGGTTAATAAACCTATTAACCTATTTTCATTAGAACATTTTGTGCTGCAGTCAATGAGATACAAGTGTCAAATGCAGCCATTACAAACAAGCTTGCAGGGCATTTGCAGAATCTTTACTGTGCATCCAAGCCACAACAAAGAAACACATAAAAAATACATAAAAAATATAAATTGCAATAAAAAATATATGCTTATATAGTATAAAAAGTATATACTTGTGTGATATATAAAGTATAAACACATATATAAAAGAACTACATCAATCTCCAAATTGGTGTTAGTACCTAATTTTAAAGTACCTAATTTTGAGGTACTGTACAGCTAGTGGAAAGCAAACCCAGATGTAATACATAGCCACATTCCTACATACTTTACCCTTTATTATGCAATTAATACATGCTGTGCTATAAAAACAAGTATTTGTGTAATGAATGCTGGTCATTGGGTGTATATGAGTGTATATAGGGAGGTCTACCTGTTTGTGCTAGCAAAAAATAGGTCCACAAGACTCACACTACATAACCCCAATATAGTGGTCTCCTAGAACCAAAAGTATATAAATGTAGAGGAATAAATAAGGAAAGAAAGAAAAAGGGACCATAAACCACCACTAGGAAGAGGGTGGAAAAATGTACACCTTATTAACCTTTTTTAATTAGTTTTAATTAATGAAGTTGTATAAAGGCAAGCCCACTTGAGGGTTTCACTGTTTTGTCTTCTGAAGAAGTCAAGTACTGGCTTGTCGAAAAGTGTATGATACTGAACGCACTTTAAGTCAATAAACGAAAGTTTTTTTCAGCATTTTCGTGAAGAGGGTCCTGTTTCCAACTGTTTTGTCATCAGTTTCTTTTTCGTTCTGTTTGTGGTTTGTGCAAGTGTCGAATGGATCCAGGAAGATGTCCTTCATGGATGCATCTGCAGTCATAACAACTGGGTTGTCCTGTCGTCAGGCAGCCCTTCAGTCGGCCGGATTCCAAAGTCCGGGTCCGGCTTCGGCTGATGTCGCACTCCACCCGACGTCATCTCTGTTGGTCTTCGGGTATAAAAGCATCAGCCGACGCCATTTTCCTCCGTCTTTCTTGCCGTGGCCGAAGCAGAAGCTGTTCGCAAGTGCCGGTCGGTCGGATCCAGAGATTACTTCTACCGAATACTACTTCAAGACTTCTAAAGCTAAGTACCCCGTTGGGGACTCTTTCTTGCCTCAGCCGATGTCAGAAAAAGTTAACAATTGTTTAACCTGTGGGAAACAAATACCTCATAAAGATTTCCACTCTTACTGTCTGCCTTGTTTAGGCCCAACCCACCACGTAGCAGCCTGTTCTGCCTGTGCTTCTTTCAACCGACGAACGCTTAGGCGTCGGTCGGAGTTTGCAGAACAGTTTTTCGGTTCTGTTTTTGCGTACATTATGCCATCGGATCCTCCGACTACCCAATCTACAAAAAAACGCAAAGATGAAGACCGACACTCGCGGTCCGCGGTTTCGGCCGAAACCATGGTTAAGCAAACCGTGAGTGTCTCGGTTTCGGCCGAAACCGAGAAAACTGATCTAAGTACAGCTGAACCTATTCCTACAACTGAGGCCCCTGCTACAACTCTTGAATCGACCTCAGAAATTTTACCCACTACGGTGGTTGACTTATCAGACACCATCCCCTTGGATGTCTCTACCCCAGCACGTGGTGCTGCTAGGCCTCCAGCAGCCATGTCCATTAAGGCCTTCGCCAGGGCTAAAGCAGCCAAGACTACTAAAACAGTGCCTGTTAAACCCCACACATCCAGGCCCTCTTCTAGTTCCCAAATGCTTACTTTGGCAGAAGATTTAATTTCTTTAATCAGAGGATCTCAATCTCACCCAGATAGGGCCTCTCAGCCCCAGAGAAGAGACCTAGGACAGAGCCCCTGAGCCAGTGTCCTCTGATGAATCTGCTGATGAATCAGACATAACTGACCAGCCAGAGGCTCCTTCTCCAATTTTGAAGATTCTGATGCTGAAGAATCCATTCCTGCTGCTTCCCCACCAGAAGAATTCTCCTTTGGGGAAACCTTGCATGCCATGCGAGAACAGTTCCAATGGCAGCAACAGGATTTTTCAGACTCCAGAAAAAGACTTAGGACCTTTCTGCACCTCCCACAGCACAGGCCCTTAGCTATACCTCCTGTTCTCTCTGTGGTGGATGATGCTTTCAATGATGTTTGCTCCGCTCCAGATTCTTTACCCCAGCCCCTGCCAAACCAGACAGATTTTACAGGGTGCCAGATACTCATCACCACCTTTACAAGGCCCCACTTGCAGACCCAGAAACTATATCCCAGGGTCCCAAGGCAGTAGCATGATCATAGCTAAAACCCTACTCCTTCTGAAAGGGAAGCAAGGTCATTAGACAGATGGGGTAAAAGGTCTACACTTCAGCTACTCTCTCAGCTAGAGCTTTAAACTGTCAGTATCACATGATACAATACCAAGAGTTTATGCTTGATCAGTTAACTAAGAAACTAACCAGTGATGAATCTCTTGATAAGAAATATGTATTAGAGATGGTAAATAACATACAACAGGTTAGCAACCATTCCTTAAAATGTGGCTATGATGCACTGGAGGCTTCATTTAGATCAGCCATGACAGGCACAGTGATAAGAAGGCATGCATGGCTAAAGGAACAAGCTTTACCGGATCATGTTAAAGCTAAGCTGCTAGATGCTCCTATGGACAAGACAAGTTTGTTTGGTACACCTGCCCAGCAGGTTATGAAGAAAATGGAAGAAAAGGCAAAATCTGTTCAAACTGTTAAAGATTTCTTGCAGGTTCAACCCCAAGGTTTAGCAGGAACTGGCCTGCCAAAATTGGTCCTTTCCTGACTCCACAAAATTTCAAAGGGGCAGGAATAGACGTTCCAGAGGCAGAAACCAATCCAGAGGAGGTGCCTACAGAGGATGACAGTGGCAAGGTAACAACAGAGGCACAGACACAGCCACTGCCACTACATCAGCACAACCACAGTGACTTAACCCTAAATCCGCCTACCAGGGAACAAATAGCAGCTCCTCTAGGCGGAAAGTTAACCTTATTTTCAAGGAACTGGCACTGCATAACAAAAGACAAGTGGATTTTACAAACCATAGATCAAGGTTACCGGTTTCACTTCCACACTTTACCAGTCAAAAGAGGAATGCCAAATCTACCTCCAAATCAAAAAACAGAGGCTCTACGCCAGATAATGGAGTTAGCAAACATGAGAGCTGTGGAAAGAGTGCCAACAGCAGAGCAAGGAAAGGGGTTCTATTCCAGACTATTCCTAGTTCCAAGAAAGGAAAAAGTTGGAGACCAATTCTCGACCTGTCCACCTTAAATACATACATCATTGTCCCAAAATTCAAAATGCTGACCCTACAGCAGCTTCTTCCCATGCTGGGCAAGGAGTCTTGGCTGGTAACTCTAGATCTCAAGGAGGCATACCTGCACGTCCCCATTCGACCAATCTGCAGAAGATACCTCAGATTTCTTGCAGGATCAGAGCACTATCAATTCTCAGCATTGCCCTTTGGCTTATCTACTGCGCCCAGAGTATTCACAAAATGCCTGGCATCAGTAATCGCCCATTGCAGACTACAGGAATTCAAATTTACCCATACCTGGACGACTGCCTGCTACAAGGGACAACAAAAGCAAGCTGACAACAGATTTACAAAGGGTCATTTACTTGCTACAAGCACTGGGATACACAGTCAATTTACAAAAGTCAAGGCTGATACCATCCCAAACAAGGACATTCTTGGGCGGAATTGGACACAGTAAAACAAATGGCATTCCTGACTACAGAAAAATAAAAAGAACTTCCTCTTTACTTCTTGGCACTAACAAAACTGAACAAGTTAACAGCAAGAAAAGTACTGCAGGCCTTGGGCTTCATGGCATCATGCATAATCTTGGTTCCATTTGCCAGACTACATATGAGAAAACTACAGTGGTACCTAAAGAATTTATGGTCCCAACACAGACACAGTCTAGAAACAGAAATCCCACTAATTCCATGCTTAAAACAGGAGTTCCTATGGTGGGCTCAGGCATGCCAGTCAAACCCAGGCCTACCCTTTCGCAGATGTCAAGCAAGCCAGACCATCACAACAGACGCTTCAGACCTAGGATGGGGGGCCCACATGCTGGACAAATGCGTGCAAGGATTGTGGACAGAGGATCAACTTCACCTGCACATCAACCTAAAAGAAATGCTGGCAGTAAAACTGGCAATCCAAAAGTTCAAACCATTTCTCAAGGAGGGCCAGTTGATGATAAGGACAGACAACACCACAGTCATGTGGTACATCAACAAACAGGGAGGCACTCATTCATACCCCCTATGCAGAATGACCTTGGAGCTGTGGACCCTGGCACTCAGCTACAACATCCAGTTACAGGCAATATTTGTACCGGGGAAAGACAATACTCTAGCAGACATATTAAGCAGAACCACTTCGGATGCCCACGAATGGAAGCTGCACCCGGACATCTTCAAGACCATCTCAAAGAAATGGGGAATGCCACAGATAGACCCATTCGCTTCACCTCTCAATCACCAGCTCAAAAAATTCTGCACAAGGACATTCCACCCACTAGCATGGAAAGTGGATTCGCTCTCCTTCAACTGGAAAGGCCTAACAGCATATGCATTCCCACCTCTTCCTTTGATACACAAGGTACTACTGAAAATCAAGGAAGAACGTCCAAGGATAATCCTGATAGCTCCGAACTGGCCAAGACAACACTGGTACCCACTACTGAGGAGCATGTCTCGAACAATATGTGGCCAATACCCTGATGCCTTTGATGTTAACTCAGAACAACTACAGCATCATACATCCAAACCTAAAAACGTTGCAACTAACTGCATGGAACATCACATAGCAGCAGCTAATCCAGAACTTTCCCAAAGAGTAAAAGACATTATTCTTGAAGCACGCAGACCTTCAACAAGAAGGAGCTATGCTGGAAAATGGAAAAGGTTTGTCATTTGGAGTACAGAAAGAGGAAAAGATGTGTCAAACATAGATATGCCTAACATTCTGGAGTATCTGGCCGAACTTCTTCATTCAGGCCTGTCCTACTCCTCCATCAAGATACATGCATCAGCTATTTCAGCAGAATACAGCTTTGATCCACCTGTTTTTTCACCCTTTGCTCAGGCAGTTCCTCAGAGGAATCAAGAATGTAAAACCTCCAAGGAAACCACCTTTACCAGCTTGGGATTTGAACTTTGTGCTAGAAAAATTGACACTATCACCCTTTGAACCAGCAGCAACAGCAGACCTACAACACCTGTCATGGAAAACTGCTTTCCTACTGGCAATTACTTCAGCAAGGAGGGTTTCAGAACTACAGGCCTTAATGGCAGTGCAACCCTTCCTAATCTTCCACCAAGATAGAGTGTCCATGAGGACTAATCCTACATTTATGCCCAAGGTGGTATCCAGAGTGTCTTTAAACCAGGCAATCCACCTACCTACCTTCTTTCCCAACCCACAAAACAGAGGGAAAGAATACTGCATACCTTGGATGTACATAGACAGCTACGCTACTACTTGGACAGAACAAAAATAGCAGAAAGACTGACCAACTTTTTGTAGCCTATGCAACAGGAAGGGAAGGAAAAGCTATTTCCAAACAGACAATCTCCAAATGGATAGGAAATTGCATACGATTCTGTTACTCCTTCCATGGAAAACCAATTCCACAGAACATAAGACCTCATTCTACAAGGGCAACAGCCACTACCACAGCCTTCTTACGAGGAGTGGCAACCAAAGGCATTATTGAGGCGGCTACTTGGACCTCCGTGCATACATTTGCCAAGCATTATAATTTGCCTCTATATTCCAGATCCCGAGCAGGGTTTGCCACTGCTGTACTGCAAGGGATCCTAAACACACCATAATCTACTTTTATCCTCCTCCCCTAGTTGGCTATGGTATTCTACCCAGTTGTTATGACTGCAGATACATCCATGAAGGACATAGTACAGTTTTGTACCTACCATAAATGTAGATGTCCGAACTGGATAGCATCTGCAGTCAGGATTACCCTCCCTCCTTCCCCTCAGTGGTACTCCTAGGGTGTTTACCCTCCTAATATCTAGCTGTTGGGGGGGAGTCTTTTATGGTGTATTTGTTTGTATATATGTACATACATGCTTATTGTTGTGTTTACCTCTATCTATTTTGAAACATTGGCATCTATCCAAATTTTAGCCTGCAAGAGGGCTTCTGGCATCTGGGGCAAGAAACACTGAGGAAAATGGCGTCGGCTGATGCTTTTATACCCGAAGACCAACAGAGATGACGTCGGGTGGAGTGCGACATCAGCCGAAGCCGGACCCGGACTTTGGAATCCGGCCGACTGAAGGGCTGCCTGACGACAGGACAACCCAGTTGTTATGACTGCAGATGGTATCCAGTTCGGACATCTACATTTATGGTAGGTACAAAACTGTACTTTCTCCCGTGAACAATGGCAATTCCCAAGAGAATGAGGGGAACCTCACAATGCTCATTGAACTACTAACTCAAAAAGTGGATCGGTTGTCCCAGCAGGTTAGCATTACAACACGCATTCAACAAGAACCTACAGGAGAGGGACAACAGTATTCGTTAAAGCGTACTGGGTACGCAAAGAGCTCAAAACAATGGAACTAGTAGTGGTTTCAACCAACCGGGAAGTAACAACAGCAGCGAGCAGCATCCGGGTGATCGGCGACGGGGCAATGGCGATGTTGAACAAACACGAACTGTAAACCAAGGGATTAGACCCGTACAGGCTGAAAGTAATATCGCTCCAGCACCAGTTTTAGATGTATGGGTGCATAGAGAATTCCATTTTAACAACGAAGGAACGACAGTCAATTTGGTAAACCAAGAAGAGGTAAGCCATGATTTAGCAACAAGACGGACTTTCTTTGACAATAAATTATTTAAAGTGCGGAAGTTGCAACTTGAAGTTGCATACTTCCGTGAATGCATTAAATTAAAAATAGTGCCGAAGGGATTAAGGCAATGGCAATTTCCTGCAGGACTTGTGGAAGGTTCATCTTTCCACAGTGCTTTGATAACCTTGTTTGACAGACATGGTCTGGAGCTGTTAGGTTTACTTTGTGAACAGTATCAAATATTAATTGATGCTTTACTAATCGAAATAGACAAACTGGACAATGGTATCAAGAATGACATCGACTATGGGAGATACCAGTTCGAATATGAGAGATGCTTTAAAAGCATCGATGAACATCTTAGTAGACTCAATTTAACTAAAAATAAAAAAATCACTAGAGACTTAAACGACTACAGGACTGGCAAAACATACCCTAAACCACCAGTGCATACTAATAGTAAGGCCTTAATCACTGGGGATTCAGGTGTGAATGCAAGTGCCTCCAGGGTCATGGAGGGAGATTCGAGGAATCAAAATGAGGATCAATGGGATGAGGACATGGAATATAGTGGCCAAGTCAACACCATTGATGCCAGGAGAAGTGAAAGGATAGCGAACCAAAACAAAAACATAGGTACCAACAACAGTAATGGGGTCAACACGAATGGCAATGACCAGGGTGGAAATTTTCAACCAGGAGCCTCCTTCACTCGGGGGCAGAACAACAACAAAAGGAGGGGGGCCAGGAGGAAAAGGTGGTGACTCTGGCACAAAGTGATGATCCTTTAGAAACTTCGAACCACAGTTGTAGGATCCTATTGAATGAGAGTGGTGACTTTAAGGTGTTCAACTACACCGATTATAACATCAGCACTGAGACGGTTGAACTGTTAGCTAAAGGATACACTTTTGTACCTTCCTGTCACTTTGATTTAGCTTGTACATTGATTGATTTGAAACTGTTCACGAGGAAGCTCAATTTATTACATCTCATGGGTAAGGATTTAAATAGGAAATCTGAATTTTATGTACCTAGTGTTTTCAACCCCCCACTACACCCTACACTTGCAATCTTTGAGAGGGCGATGGAACTAGATTTGAGGAACATAAAGAGACAAAAACCCAAACATGGTTACAATACTTATAACATAACTAAGGAAGAAAGATCCGAATTACAGTTCCTCAGGGAGGCCCCTGTCCATTTAATGAAACCGGACAAGGGGGGTGGCATCACTATTATGTCTAGTGATGATTACAGCTCTAGAATGCACCAGATTATTAATAGCGAAGCTTACTCAAAAACATCTATCAGTGAGATGAATACAGCGCATAATAGGATCAAGGGCTTAATAGAGGAATTGTATATTGAGGCACGTATTGATAGGGAGACATACAGTTACATGCAGCAAATCACACCAAGAACCCCTATGTTGTTCGGAATCCCTAAAATTCACAAGAATATCAACAACCCACCAATGAGACCCTTGGTGGATGGGAGGAACAGTATCACATACACCTGTGCCAAGGTTTTGGACAGGATCTTACAAAAGTATGTGGCAATGGAAAGGCAAATCACAAAAGATTCATGGTCTTTCTTAAGTTCCATCAATACTTTAGGGTTCCACCCCGACTGCTTGCTAGTAACTATCGATGTGAAGGACCTTTACTCGTCCATTCCTCACAATATAGCAGTAGACTGGGTACCTGCAATGTTAAGGTCATTGGGAGCAACAAGTGAAGAAAGTCAATTGGTAGGAGAGTTGATTGATGTTGTTCTTTCATACAACTTCCTAAAGTTCGAGAAAGAACTATACCATCAAAGAATCGGGATAGCCATGGGTTCCCCATGTGGGGGGAGTATAGCTAATCTAGTCATGGCATCCTGGGAGAGATCTTTCTTACTAAATGAAGGAGGTTTTAATTCTAAACTACTCTTCTACACTAGGTTTCTTGACGACATGTTTGTAATGTTCAATGGAACTACCACTGACATTGAGGAATTCATGGGGTACCTCAATAGTACAACGGATTTTCTTTCTTTCACATTCCGATACAACAGTGATAGAATTGACTATCTAGACGTAGATCTTAGGAAGGATCACAATAGGAAAATTTGGGTTTCCAAGATACATCGGAAGGAAACATACTCCAATTCCTTCCTACACTATTCTAGCTGCCACCCTAAACACCAAAAGAAATCAGTGGTAAAGGGTCAGTTAGTAAGGGCGGCTAGAATGACAACATACGATGAGGAATTTTCTACAGAATGTGAAATGTTATTCAAGTTCTTTTTGAGGAGGGGTTATCCCCAAGACGTCCTTCTCGAGATCATGAAAGAAGTCCAAATCAAAAGAACTATGAAAGTATATGCACCGTTGTTAAATGATAGTGGTACAAATCAGAACCTGACAGTACCCCATGAAAACAGAGAATTGAACGAAGTCAGTTTCATGGCTAGTTTTTGCTGTACCTTCAATTTAGACTCTCATTTGATTTACAGCATCATCTTAAAAAACTGGGATTTTTTGTCTAACGATGATGAACTGCGGAACAAACTTCCAATTAAACCAAAGATGGTTTACAAAAGGGGCAGCAATTTAAAAGAACTTCTTGAGTGTAGTAAACAGGCGTACACAACTAGGAAGGGAATGTCCAAATGTAACATGTGTAAGTATTGCAAGTTCATTGACGAAGGTTGTACTTTTGAAATGGGGGAGTGGAGGTTCAAAACACTTTATAGACTCAACTGTAATAGTAAACAAGTGGTGTACTTAGCAAAGTGTTGCCAATGTCCGGCCTTCTATATTGGGAAGACGGACAGAAGGCTAAACGAGAGAATCTATGAACACCTTTACAGTATTAAGAGTAATAGATTGTCCAACGCTCTGGCAAGACACATTAATGACAATCCAGGACACGAGTTTAAATTCAGGGCCATTGACCAACAGGTCAGTGATGGAAGGGGTGGCCATGACTCATTAAAACTTGAAAGGAAAGAGCTTCTCTGGCAACTGAGAGTTAATGCGAACCAGAGACCTGGCATTAATGAGATGTGTTCAATCCAGTGTATATTGAGGTTGAAAAACTTAGAGAGGTAGTGATTTTTAAACATTCCCTAAAGATTTTTAAACATTCCTTAAATATTTTCAACTATTGTAACTTTAAACAGTAGATTGTTAGTTCCAACATGCTTGTTTTAGTCTCTATTTACTTTAAGAGGTAAACACCTGGTAACACCAAGATGTACATTTTTCCACCCTCTTCCTAGTGGTGGTTTATGGTCCCTTTTTCTTTCTTTCCTTATTTATTCCTCTACATTTATATACTTTTGGTTCTAGGAGACCACTATATTGGGGTTATGTAGTGTGAGTCTTGTGGACCTATTTTTTGCTAGCACAAACAGGTAGACCTCCCTATATACACTCATATACACCCAATGACCAGCATTCATTACACAAATACTTGATGTTCTTCGTCTTCCCTTGCTGCAGTCCTGACTGGTCATGGCGCCTTAGACTGGCGTCCATGCGTCAGGGTACTGTGCAGGTTGGCGTTCTGAGATTTTCGGTTTCAGACCGAGTACAGAGTTTTTTTCTTGCCTCAGTATATTACGGATGTCAGAAAAAGTGAATAACTGTATTTCTTGTGGGAAGCAGATAGGATTATCATACTTTGTGTATACCTTGTTTACTTGTGCTAGATTTAATAAGCGCACTATTAAGAGGAGGCTTGATTGTGCTAGGTTAGTGTTTGGGAAGCGGGACAAAACAGTGAAGTCTAGGGAGAGGAACAGAGGTTTTGCCAGGAGTCTCTATGGAGTCTCAGGCAGATTCTTTACTGTTACAGGATGTGCCCTCTCAGGAAGTAGGCCAGGCTGAGGGGGCTTCTCAGGTAACTGTTCTTCCCTCTCTTCCCAAGGCAGTTAGGGCCTCTCCTTCTGTTTCCAGAGCTTCTTTTAGAGGAAGGCCAAGTTCAGCTTCTGTAGGGGCTTCTCCTAGCATTTCGGGCTCTGTGCCTAAGAAACATATGCTTAAAATGGCTGAAGATTTGATTACTCTGATTAGAGGTTCTATGCCCCCACCTGATAAGAGGCCTAGGGTGGAACAGGAGTTTGATAGTTTTGAACAGTGTTCACAGGCTTCAGAGTCTTCTGTGGAAGACTTGCAAGAGTTTCCTGCTTATTCTGATTCTGATGTGGATGATTCCACTCCTTCAGCTTCTCCTCCTGAGGATTTTTCATTTTCAGAGACTCTTCACTCCATGAGGGAGCATTTTAAATGGGAAGGCCAAGATTACTCTGACTCCAGAAAAGGCTTACATAGGCCCTTAGCTATTCCTCCGGTGTTGAATGTGGTGGAGGATGTTTTAGAAGAGGCTTCTCTGAACTCTGATTCCTTGCCTCCTGCTCCTGTTAAGCCTGATAGGTATTATAGGGTGCCCGAAGCTCATAAGTATTTGTTTAAGAGTCCCAGGGGACCCAGAAACTGTTTCTCAGGGGCCTAAAGGTGTTAAAGCTTCTGTTGTTAAAAATCCTGTACCCTCTGATAAAGAGGCAAGGGCTTTGGATAGGTGGGGTAAGAAAGTATATACTTCTTCCACTCTAGCCATGAGGGTTGAATTGTCAATTTCATATGCTGAAATATCAGAATTATCTCCTTTCACAATTGAAATCTAAGGTGGATGCTTTGGTATTGAGTGTGAAGAATTGCTGGATTTGGTTCATGTGTCTGAACAAGTGGGTAAGCATTCTTTGCAGTGTGGTTTTGATGCTGTTCAGGCCTCCTCGAGGGTGGCTGCTACTAGTTCTGTTCTTCGCAGACATGCATGGTTGAAGGATCAGAATTTAGCTGAGCATGTTAAGACCAGGATTTTGGATGCTCCTTTACAGTCTGATGTGTTGTTTGGACCGCCTGTGGAAGCAGTTTTAAAGAAAATGGAGGACAAAGCTAAGTCTATGCAGACTGTTAAAGATTTTGCAGGTGCAACCTCCAAGTTTAGTAGAAATTGGCCTGCTAAGGGGTGGACATATCCTGCTTATGGTTCCCAGTCTAGGGGTAGATCTAGGCGTGGTAGGGGCAGGCTCTCTCAAGGTTTTAGGCCTAGATCAGACAGTTCACCTGCTCAGACTTCTGGTGAGGGCAGGGGTCAGTCCGAACCAATGACCTGCCTTTTCAGCTGCCAGTGGACTCTCGTCTGGCAGCTCCTTTGGGAGGAAGATTGTCTTTTCAAAGAAAATTGGGATTTAATCACTCAAGACAGATGGGTGCTGGATATCATTCATCTTTATTTCCACACAATGCCCCTTTCAAAGGCATGCCAGATGTTCCTCCTCCACAAAGAAAAGAGGCTCTCAAGCAAGTTTCTCAGTTACTCCAGATAGGGGCTATTCAGCCAGTCCCTGTCTCAGAAATTTATTCTCGCCTGTTCCTAGTACCAAAGAAGGGGAACACGTGGAGACCAATTTTGGATTTATCTATCCTCAACACTTATCTGGACATTCCCAAGTTCAAGATGTTGACGTTACAGCAACTGTTACCTCTGCTGGGCAAGGATCACTGGATGGTAACTTTGGATCTCAAGGAAGCTTACCTTCATGTGCCCATAAGGCTAAGTTGCAGAAAGTATGAGATTTTCATTATCAGTTCTCTGCATTGCCCTTTGGCTTATCTAGTTCTGGCTCCAGTGATAGCTTACTTCAGGCTTCAAGGCATTCAAATTTATCCTTACTTGGACGACTGCCTGATTCTGGCTCAAGAAAAGAACACCTTCTACAGCATCTGGAATATGTCATAGCAGTGCTAAGATGCCTAGGGTATTCTGTGAACGAAATAAAGTCCAGTCTAGTACCCTCTCAAGACATGTGCTTTCTGGGTGTGAGACTGAATACAGCAGAGATGGCTTTTTAACCCCGGACAAACAAAAGAGTCTGTCACTTTACTTCCATCAACTATCTCATCAGTCCGTGCTGACTGCAAGGACAGTCCTTCAAGCATTAGGGTTCATGGCATCTTGTATTCTGGTGCTTCCCAATGCCAAACTGCATATGAGGAAGCTGCAATGGTACCTCAAAAATGTATGGACACAGCACTGCCAAGATTTGGACACTGTCATTCAAATAATACCTTGCCTTCAAAAGGAATTCTTGTGGTGGGCTCAGGAATGTCACCTAAACAAGGGACTCTCTGTGACCGTCAGATTTTAACGACAGATGCCTCGGACACTGCTTGGGGAGCTCATTTAAATGGAAAGTGGATACAAGACAAGTGGCCTGCCAGACTACAGCATCTACATATCAATATGAAGGAGATGTTAGCAGTCCAGTTTGCATTGATGGCGTTCAAGGAGTTACTTCTTCCAGGGCAGGTGTTGATTCTGACAGACAACACAACTGTCATGTGGTACATCAACAAGCAAGGGGAACACATTCTTATCCTCTATGCAGGCAAGCAATGATTTTATGGGAGACTGCGTTAAGCCTGCAACTGACTCTTCAGGCAAGGTTTCTGCCAGGAGCACAGAACTCCGATGTATTAAGCAGACAAATCATGGATCCCCACGAGTGGAAACTGGATCTTCATGTATTTCAGAAATTGACAGTGTCATGGGGAACTCCAGACATAGATCTGTTCGCTTCTCCACTAAACCACCAGCTGCCAAGGTATTGCACAAAGGGGTTTCATCACACAGCTTGGAAAGTGGATGCTCTGTCTTTCAGTTGGAAAAACCTTCATGTCTATGCTTTTCCACCTCTACCTCTTCTTCCAAAGGTATTACTAAAGGTCAGACAGGACAGGCCAAGGATGATTTTGATAGCTCCAGATTGGCCTGCCTCCATGGCCTTTACCTCTGATTCCTCATCTGTTATCTCAGAAGGACGGTCATCTGCTCAATGTCAAGCTTCAATCTCTCCATCTCACAGCTTGGCATATTCTGTGTTGAAACATGGAAGGTCTCAGCTTCCTCAACAAGTTTTAAATGTGATTATGGAAGCTAGAAGGCCTAGTACTAAAATGGAAGAGATTTTTATTTTGGTGTACAGCAAAGAATTTGGAGATTTCAGAGCCTAATTTGAGTGTGGCTCTTCAATATCTTACTGAGTTATTGGACAAAGGTTTGTCTTTCTCTTCCATAAAGATTCATGCTGCAGCAATTTCAGCTCACTATGATTGTGACCCACCTTTGTTTTCGCATCCTTTGTTCAAGCAGTTTCTTAGAGGGGCAAAGAATATAAGACCCCCATGTGAGCTCCTACTCCTGCTTGGGATCTCAATTTTGTGTTGGAAAAGCTTACTCTACAACCGCTACTGCTGAATTGAAATATTTGTCATGGAATTTCTGTTGGCTATTACTTCTGCAAGAAGGGTGTCTGAGTTGCAGGCCCTTATGGCAGTAGAGCCCTTTTGATTTTCCATAAGGACAGAGTATCATTTAATCCTTCCTTTATGCCTAAGGTGGTTTCTAGTGTGGCTTTAAACCAAACTATTCATTTGCCTTTTTGCAGATCCTCAAAATAAAGGGGAAAAGATTTTGCACACTTTAGATGTACACAGGCAATTGCGTTATTATTTGAGCAGGACTAAAGATTTTAGGCAGTCTCAGCAGTTACTTGTTTCTTTTGCTTTAAGTTCACAGGGCAAACCTGTGTCAAAACAAACTATTTCTAGGTGGATTGGCTTTTGCATTGCATTTTGTTATTCCCATCATGGCAAAGAGGTTCCAGCTGGGATTAGGCCTCATTCCACTAGGGCTACTGCCACTTCAACAGCATTTCTAAGGTGGCAACTAAGGATATTCTGGAAGCAGCTACTTGGAGTTCAGTGCATACTTTTTCTAGGCATTATCACCTGCCTATATACTCTAAGTCTAGAGCTGGTTTTGCCACAGCTGTTTTACAAGGCATGTTGTCAGCTCCTGCTACTTTATAATTTGCCAGCCTCCCTTACCTCTGCTTTGGGATTCTACCCAATAGTCAGGACTGCAGCAAAGAACATAGTACAGTTTTGTACCTACCATAAATGTAGATGTTCCTCCTTCCCTCTGTGTTTCAGGGTGGTGGTGTAGGTGCCTTTACATGCTTATATTTTTGTATATATATTACTGTATATATTGTACATGTTTATTGGTGCAGGTTGTTTTGGGACTTGTCTTTTGGGTCTTCTGACATCTGGGGCAAGAAAAGACCGACTGGGACGCGGACTATACCCAATAGTCAGGACTGCAGCAAGGGAATCCTCGAACATCTACATTTATGGTAGGTACAAAACTGTACTTTTTTATAGCACAGCATGTATTAATTGCATAATAAAGGGTAAAGTATGTAGGAATGTGGCTATGTATTACATCTGGGTTTGCTTTCCACTAGCTGTACAGTACCTCAAAATTAGGTACTTTAAAATTAGGTACTAACACCAATTTGGAGATTGATGTAGTTCTTTTATATATGTGTGTTTATACTTTATATATCACACAAGTATATACTTTTTATACTATATAAGCATATATTTTTTATTGCAATTTATATTTTTTATGTATTTTTTATGTGTTTCTTTGTTGTGGCTTGGATGCACAGTAAAGATTCTGCAAATGCCCTGCAAGCTTGTTTGTAATGGCTGCATTTGACACTTGTATCTCATTGACTGCAGCACAAAATGTTCTAATGCAAATAGGTTAATAGGTTTATTAACCTTTTTTAATTAGTTTTAATTAATGAAGTTGTATAAAGGCAAGCCCACTTGAGGGTTTCACTGTTTTGTCTTCTGAAGAAGTCAAGTACTGGCTTGTCGAAGTGTATGATACTGAACGCACTTTAAGTCAATAAACGAAAGTTTTTTTCAGCATTTTCGTGAAGAGTGTCCTGTTTCCAAAATTAACAAAAGATTTGGAAAAGGTTATACAACTGCTGCAAGCCTTGGGATACACAGTCAAACATGCAAAAGTCAAGACTGGTACCATCCCAAAGGATAACATTCTTGGGTGCAGAACTGGACACATCAACTCAGATGGCCTTTCTCACAGAAGAAAAACAAAAGCAACTACCAGTCTATTTCATGACATTAACAACACAGACTCAGCTTACTGCAAGGAAAATCCTGCAAGCCCTGGGTTACATGGCATCCTGCATAATATTGATTCCGCATGCCAGACTGCATATGAGAAAGTTGCAATGGTACGTAAGGAATGTATGGTCTCAACACGAGCACAGTCTAGAAGCCCAGATTCCAATAATTCCATGCCTGAAGCAAGAATTCCTGTGGTGGGCTCAGGCCTGTCAGTTGAACAGAGTATTGCCTTTCCACAAACCTCATCCAAGCCAGACCATCACCACGGACGCCTCAGACCTAGGCTGGGGGGCGCACATGGTGGACAAGTGTATACAAGGCCTATGGACACAAGACCAGCTGAATCTACACATAAATCAAAAGGAGATGCTGGCAGTGAAACATGCAATCCAGGCATTCAGACCATTTCTTCAGCAAGGACACTGCTGATAAGGACGGACAACACCACAGACATGTGGTACATCAACAAACAGGGAGGTACACACTCATATCCTCTATGCCGGATGGCAATGGACCTGTGGAATGTGGCCCTGAACCTCAACATTCAACTCCAGGCCAGATTTGTACCAGGAAAAGAAAATTCACTGGCAGACACCTTAAGCAGAACTACCACGGATGCTCACGAATGGATGCTGCATCCAGATATCTTCAAAACTATAATAAAGAAATGGGGACTACCAGAGATAGACCTGTTCGCCTCCCCACACAACCACCAATTGAAGAAATTCTGCACAAGAGCATACCACCCACTTGCTTGGAGGGTGGACTCCCTTTCCTTCAACTGGAAAAACCTGACAGCATATGCATTCCCACCTCTTCCTTTGATGTACAAAGTCCTACTGAAGATCAAAGAGGATCAGCCAAGGATAATCCTGATAGCTCCAGACTGGCCGAGGCAGCATTGGTACCCGCTACTGAGGAGCATGTCTCGGACACACGCATGGCCTCTACCTCTATGTCCTTTACTTCTAACACAGAACAACTACAGGATCCTACATCCAAACTTGAAAACACTACAGCTAGCTGCTTGGAATATTGCATAAAACAAAATAACCCAGATTTATCTCAGAGGGTTAAGGACATTATCCAGGAGGCTCGCAGACCCTCCACAAGGAAGACTTATTCAGCCAAATGGAAAAGATACCTCATTTGGAGTGCATCGACATTTTCCCCTTTCGATGCACTCCAAATGAGGTATCTTTTCCACAATGGCCTGTCCTACTCCTCCATTAAGATTCATGCATCAGCAATTTCAGCAGAATACAACATGGATCCTCCAGTCTTCTCTCATCCTCTACTCAGACAGTTCCTGAGAGGAATCAAAAATGTAAAGCCTCCAAGGAAACCACCTTTGCCTACATGGGATCTTAACTTTGTGCTGGAAAAGTTAACACTTCCCCCTTTTGAACCAGCAGCAACAGCAGACTTATAGTTCTTATCTTGGAAAACTGCTTTCCTGCTTGCAATCACTTCAGCAAGAAGGGTATCTGAGTTACAGGCATTAATGGCAGTACAGCCCTTCCTTATCTTCCATCAGGATAGTGTCCTGAGAACTAACCCTACTTTTATGCCAAAAGTGGTCTCCAGAGTATCATTGAACCAAGCGATTCATTTACCTACATTCTTCCCCAACCCACAGAACAGGGGGGAAAGACTACTACATACCTTGGATGTACACCGACAATTACGCTACTATCTGGACAGAACTAAGACCAACAGAAAAACTGACCAGCTTCTGGTAGCATATGCAACAGGAATGCAAGGAAAAGCAATTTCAAAACAGACAATCTCAAAATGGATAGGAAATTGCATTAGATTTTGCTACTCTTTTCATGGAAAGACAACTCCAGAAAGTATCAGGCCTCACTCCACAAGAGCTATAGCCACCACTACAGCTTTCCTACGAGGAGTGGCTACCAAAGACATTTTAGAGGCTGCTACTTGGAGCTCCGTGCATACATTTGCCAAGCATTATAATCTTCCTTTATACTCCAGATCCCGAGCAGGTTTTGCAACTGCTGTTTTGCAAGGGATCTTAACTACACCATCTTTATCTTAGTACCTCCTCCCCCAGTTTGGCTATGGTATTCTACCCATATGTTAGGACTGCAGATGCATCCTTGAAGGACATAGTACAGTTTTGTACCTACCATAAATGTAGATGTCCGATAGGTATGCATCTGCAGTCAGGATTACCCACCCTCCTTCCCCTCTGTGGTATTCCTAGGGTATTTACCCCTCTTTTAGCTAGCTGGGGGAATCTGTTATGGTGTATTTGTTTGTATATATGTATATATATTCTTATATTGTTTGCTCTCTACTGTTTGGAATTATTTGCATTTATCCAAATTTAGCCTTCCTAGAGGGCACCTGGCATCTGGGGCAAGAAACACTGAGGAAAATGGCGTCGGCTGATGCCTTTATACCCAATACACAGCAGCTATGACGTCGGGTGAAGTGCGACATCAGCTGAGGACAGACCCAGACTTTGGAATCCGGCCGACCGAAGGGCTGCCTGAGGCAGGACAACCCATATGTGACTGCAGATGCATACCTATCGGACATCTACATTTATGGTAGGTACAAAACTGTACTTTTTCAGAAAGACTGAGCAACTTTTAGTGGCATATGCTGCAGGATCACAAGGAAAGGCTATTTCAAAGCAGACCATTTCAAAATGGATAGGACACTGCATTCGTTTCTGCTATGCACAGCATAGCAAATCTGTGCCTAAGAATATTAGGCCACATTCTACCAGGGCAGCAGCCACATCAGCAGCCTTCCTCAGAGGAGTACCAACCAAGGATATTTTGGAGGCTGCTACTTGGACTTCAGTGCACACTTTTACCAAGCACCATCACTTACTTTACTCCAGAGCAGGCTTTGCCACTGCAGATGTTCACCGTGATACACTGCTGCAGTCATTACACTTGGGTTATCCTGCCGTCAGGCGGTCTCACAGTCGGCCAGAGTTCCAAAGTCGTGGTCCGGCATCTGTTGCTGTCGCTTCTTCCCTGACGTCAGTGTGCCAGGGGTATATAAGATGCATCCAACGCCATTTTCTTCAGTCTTTCTTGCCGCACGGTGCCCGAAGCAGAAGCAGTTCGCAAGTGCCGGTCGGCCGACTCCTGAGATTTTTGAAGTCGAATTTCAGATCTGAAGTCTTCAATAAAGCTAAGTACCCCGTTGGGGAAACTTTTTTCTTGCCTCAGACCGATGTCAGAAAAAGTTAATTGTATTTCTTGTGGGAAGCAAATACATCATAAGGACTTCCACTCTTACTGTATTCCATGCCTAGGCCCTGACCACGACATCACTAGTTGTCAGTTTTGTGCTAGATTTAACAAATGCACTATAAAAAGACGTTTTGATTTTGCTTTGCACTACTTTTGCTGAAGGTTCAGTTATACTATGCCGTCGGAACAACCGACGACCTCAATACCGAAAAAAAAAAACGCAAAGACAAGGATAAAGACAGGCATCAGAGGTCCAAAACAGACGACGAAACGTCTTCTAGGCCAGTCGCCAGTTCTCAGTGAGGTGCTTTCGCAGCCCCTGACACCCGCTACCTCAGTGCCACAGGCCGCTTCTGACTCCCACGTGAAGACAACTAGGCCTCTTGGAAACTCAAGGTATTGGGCCTACGAAAACTAATCCCTCAGATGGGTCCGGAGCCGCTGAGCAGGCATCGACTTCTGAGGGTGTTTTCAGACCTTCACAACTTACCATTAAAACACCCAAGACAAAGGTACCATTAAAGACAATGAAACAAGTACAGCATTCTCCTGGACAGTCCTCCATGCCTAAGAAACAGATGCTTAAAATGGCCGAATACCTCATTAGTCTAATCAGAGGTTCCCATCCCCCTCCTGAGAAAAGGCCTAGGCAGGATACAGACTATTCCTCTGATCAGGTTTGCATTTCCTCTGATTCCTGTTGAGACCAGGAATACTCTCTTCCCCCCTATGAGGACTCTGATGCTGAAGAATCTATCCCTTCAGCCTCTCCTCCTGAGGATTATTCTTTTGGGTAAACTTTACATGGCATGAGGGAGCATTTCCATTGGGAAAGTCAGGATTACTCAGAATCCAAGAAAAGGCTCAGGGATTTCCTTTTATTGCCTCAGCACAGGCCGCTGCCTATTCCGCCAGTGCTAGACATTGTGGATGATGTGTTCTCTGAATCCAGCTTATCTCCTGATTCTTTTCCCCCTGCTTCAGCCAAGCCAGACAGGTATAGAGTCCCTGACTCTCACAAGTTTCTTTACAAAAACCCTTCTGCTGATCCAGAAACTATTTCCCAGGGTCCAAAAGGGGTTACGGCTTCCATTGCAAAACAATCCAGTACCCTCTGCCAGAGATTCCAGAGCTTTGGATAGATGGGGGAAGAAAGTATACACTTCTGCAACTTTAGCAGTAAGAGCTTTAAATTGCCAGTTTCACATGCTTAAGTACCAACAATATTTAATGGCTCAGTTGAAACAGAAAATGCTTGCAAGCTCAGAAGCTCCTGATTGTAAAGAAATGCAGGATTTATTGCATGCATTTGAACAGGTGGGAAAACATACTCTGCAATGTGGTTTTGATTCTTTATAGGCCTCTTGTAAAGCCGCAGTTACAGGTTCTGTGATTCGAAGACATGCTTGGCTAAAAGAACAGAGTTTACCTGATCATGTTAAAGCAAAATTATTGGATGCCCATTTACAGCATGATATCTTGTTTGCTGTTAAGGCAGAAGAGGTGTTAAAGAAAATGGAGGATAAAGCTAAATCTATGTAAACAGTCAAGGATTTCTTACAGGTACAGCCACCTTGGTATAGCAGAAATTGGCCAACAAAGAATTGGTCCTTTCCAGTGTCAGACAGGCCACAGAGAGGCAGATACAGATGCCCAAGAGGTAGATCTCAACCCCAAGGCTCAAACAGATGACAGTGGGGCACCTCAACCCCAAAAGGAGGTGAGGACAAGTCTCAACCTTACAGGAAATGGTCACAATGACTTTCCCTTTCGTACGCCAAGCATGTCCTTTTGGAAGCCCCCTTAGGGGGAAAACTAGCACTTTTTTCCTCAAAACTGGCAAACAATCACCCAAGACAAAAGGGTTCTGAATATTGTGTCTCAAGGTTACAGGTTCCACTTTCATACTTTACCAAGGCTAAAAGGAATGCCAGACCTGCCACAAAATCAATGGGCAGAGGCACAAAAACAGATTTCAGCCCTCATGGACATGAGAGCTATTCAAAAAGTACCACAACAGGAACAAGGACAAGGACCCCAGAAAGGACAAGGCCTGGAGGCCCATACTAGACCTTTCAATTCTGAATACTTACCTGGATATTCCAAAATTCAAAATGTTGACATTGCAGCAGCTTCTACCCATGCTGGGCAAGAAGGCTTGGCTTGTTACTCTGGACTTCAAAGAGGCATACCTGCATGTCACTATCAGACAAAATTGCAGAAGATACCTCAGATTCAAAGCTGGTACAATGCACTACCAATTCTCTGCACTGCCCTTTGGCTTATCTACTGCGCCCTGGGTCTTCACAAAGTGCCTGGCACCAGTGATTGCATTTTGCAGACAAAAAGGAATTCAAATATATCCATACCTGGGTGACTGCCTCATTCAAGCAGAGACAAAGGACATTCTTCTACAGTATCTGGCATTTGTAAAAAGGTTGCTAATTTCTTTAGGGTACACAGTAAATGAAAAGAAGTCAAAACTAGTGCCCTCGCAACAGATTATATTCCTGGGTGCCAGCTTAAGTACAACGGCCCAGATGGCTTACCTCATGCCAGACAAACAAGTTCAACTAACTCAATATTTTCAATTACTGGCAAAAAAGTCCCATCTCCCTGCAAGAAAAATTCTGCAGGCCCTGGGATTCATGGCATCCTGCATTCTACTAATACCATATGCCAGACTGCATATGAGGAAATTACAATGGTTCCTAAAAAGTGTTTGGACTCAACACTCTCACAGTTTAGAAGCAGTAATACCAATGATTCCCTGCCTACAACAGGAGTTTCGATGGTGGGCCACAGGCATGTCACCTAAACAAGGGTCAGCCTTTTAACCAACCCACAGCTAGGCAAACTCTAACAGACACTTCGGATTACGCCTGGGGAGCGCACATGGCAGGAAAATGCATTCAGGGCAAGTGGGCCACAGACCAGATGCATCTTCACATCAATCAAAAAGAGATGTTGGCTGTTCAAAATGCCCTAACAGCTTTCAAGGACCTTCTGTATCCAGGACAATTATTACTAAAGACAGACAACACCACAGTAATGTGGTACATAAACAAGCAAGGGGGCACTCATTCTTATCCCCTATGCAGGCAAGCCATGACCTTGTGGAACACAGCTCTAATGTATCAAGTTCACCTGCAAGCACAATTCCTGCCAGGAAAGAAAAATACTCTTGCAGACAATCTAAGCAGAAATTTCATGGACCATCACAAATGGAAATTAAATCCACAAATCTTCAGCATGGTAATGCAAAAATGGGGATGCCCAGACAGATCTTTTTGCCTCCCCACTGAATTGCCAACTACAAAAATTCGGCACAAGGACAAGCATGGAAAGTGGACGCTCTCGTGTTCAGCTGGAAAAACCTAAAAGTTTATTCCTTCCCGCCACTGCCTCTCCTTTCAAAGGTACTCCTAAAAGCCACGCCAGCACTGGTACCCTATCTTAAGGAACTTGGCTCAAGGACCACCATGGATTTTGCCTCACATTCCACACCTTCTGACTCAACAAAACAATCAGATCCTGCACGGTCAGCTCAAAACCCTAAACCTAGCTGCATGGCAGATACATTAGCCAAACAGGCAACACCTCTCTCTAAAGCTGTTAAGGATGTCATTTTGGAAGCCAGGAGGTCTAGCACCAGGAAAGCTTACTCAGAAAAATGGAAGAGATTCTGCGCCTGGAACCAGGCTCAAAACCTTGACCCTCTTGTTCCAAACATTCCTCAGATTTTACAGTACTTAACTGAGATGCTGGACAGAGGCTTATCCTTAACAATTAAGTTCCCCGCCTCTGCCATTTCAGCACATTACAACACGGATCCTCCTTTATTCTCTCATCCCTTGCTAAAGCAGTACCTCAGAGGGGCAAAAAACATAAGACCGCCCTGCAGAGCACGAACACTGACTTGGGACCTCAATTTCATTTTGGAAAAACTGACCCTACCACCTTTTGAGCCAGCCAAAACAGCCGATCAAAACATTTTTATCATGGAAAACAGCTCTGCTCCTGGCAGTAACTTCAGCACGAAGAGTCTCAGAGCTACAGGCATTAATGGCAGTGGAACCTTTTATAATTTTTCATCAAGGCAGGGTTCCTTTAAGGACAAACACTATCTTTATGCCAAAGGTGATATCTAGTGTGGCTCTTAACAAAACCATCTATTTGCCAACTTTTTATCCAAACCCCCAGAATAAAGGGGAGAAACTTCTACATTCTTTGGAGATAGACAGGCAGCAACGCTTCTACTTGGACAAAACAAGCTTTCAGGAAAACTGAGCAACTGTTTGTAGCATATGCTGCAGGATCACAAGGCAAGGCCATCTCAAAGCAGACAATATCCAAATGGATAGGACACCGTATTCGTTACTGCTACACACAGCATGGAAAATCAGTCCCAAATACCATTAGGCCACATTCCACCAGGGCAACAGCCACTTCGACAGCCTTTCTCAGAGGAGTACCTACCAAGGAAATTTTGGAGGCTGCAACTTGGAGTTCAGTGCACACCTTTACCAAGCATTACCACCTGCCTCTTTACTCTAAATCCAGAGCAGGATTTGCCACTGCAGTTCTGCAGGTCCTCATAGCCAATCCTAACTCTTTATAGACCAGCCACCCAACCTTAGCTTTGGGATTCTACCCAAGTGGAATGACTGCAGCAGTGTAACACGATGAACATAGTACAGTTTTGTACCTACCATAAATGTATATGTTCAAGTGTTCACACTGCTGCAGTCCAGGTTACCCTCCCTCCATCCCCTCTGAACTAGCTGGGCTTATCTATACCTTTCTATCCTATACAACCTTTGTGGTGTATTTGCTTGTAACTGAAGGTATTGTTTTTATTTTATATGTATATTTTTTATGAGCAATATGTATTGCCTACCTATTGGGGGCACCTGACATCTGGGGCAAGAAAAACTGAAGAAAATGGCGTTGGATGCATCTTATATACCCCTGGCGCACTGATGTCAGGGAAGAAGCTACAGCAACTGATGCCGGACCAAGACTTTGGAACTCTGGCTGACTGCGGGACCGCCTGACGGCAGGATAACCCAAGTGTAATGACTGCAGCAGTGTGAACACTGGAACATCTACATTTATGGTAGGTACAAAACTGTACTTTCTGCAGGGCCTCATAGCCACTCCTAATCCTATGTAGACCCAGCCGCCCTACCTCAGCTTTGGGATTCAACCCAAGTGTAATGACTGCAACAGTGAAACACGAACATAGTACAGTTGTGTACCTACCATAAATGTAGATTTTCGAGTGTATTCACTGTTGCAGTCCAGGTTACCCACCCACCTTCCCCCTTTCTTTGCTGGGACTTATCTATACTTCTCTATCCAATACAACCTATGTGGTGTATTTGCTTGTAGGTGAAGGTATTGTTTATTTTAGTGTATGTTTTTATAAGCAATATGTATTGCCTACCTTCTTGGGGGGCACCTGACATCTGGGGCAAGAAAATGGCGTCGGCTGCATCTTATATACCCCTGGCGCACTGACGTCAGGGAAGAGGCAACAGCAACAGACGCCAGACCAGGACTTTGGAATTCAGGCCGACTGCGGGTAGCCTGCCAGCAGGATAACCCAATTGTAATGACTGTAACAGTGAATACACTCGAGCATCTACATTTTTGGTAGGTACACAACTGTACTTTCCTCTTCAAGAATCCGATTTACTGCGAATCCAGAGACCATTTCCCAAGGACCAAAGGGCATTAAGGCTACTGCTGCCAAAAACCCTACCTCTTCTGATAGAGATCCCAGGGCCTTGGACAGATGGGGTAAGAACGTATACACTTCTGCTAATTTGGCCATTAGGGCCTTAAATTGCCAGTTTCATATGTTAAAGTATCAGCAGCATATTATGGGACTACTTAAACAGAAAATTATGTTGATTCCTGACTGTGCTGTAATTACAGAATTTAATGCATTCTACTGAACAAGTTGGTAAACATAGTTTGCAGTGTGGTTTTGACTTTTTAGAAGCATCTTGCAGAGCTGCTGTCACTGCGTCTGTACTTAGAAGGCATGCTTGGCTTAAGGAGCAAAACTTGCCAGATCATGTTAAAGTTAAATTAGTGGATGCTCCCTTAAACCAAGACCGCCTGTTTGGCAGCAGTGCAGAGGAAGTCCTTAAAAAGATGGTGGAAAAAGCTAAATCTGTGCAAACTGTTAAAGATTTCCTGCAAGTACAGCCTACCAGATTTAGTAGGCATTGACCTAAGTGTTGGTCCTTTCCAGCCTCTTCAGGCCTTCAGTCCAAACCCAGGAGCAGCAGACCACCTAGGCTGCAGTGTCAGGCTACACACAGGCCTAAACAGTGGGGGACCCCCACTTCCAAAGCTGGAAGTAGTAAGACACCCCCTATGGAAACATGTCACAGTGACTTAACGTTAACCCTTCCAAGCCCTGCTCAACTGCCTGCTCTCTTAGGAGGAAAGCTCGCCCTGCATGCAAATAAACTGGGAACTCATTACCCAGGACAAATGGGTTTTAAATATAGTTTTCCAAGGATACAGATTCCACTTCCACACCTTACCAACCCCAAACGGTTGGCCGGACCTACCCCCAAATCTGTGAGCAGAGGCTCAACAGCAGCTTCTCACTTTTCTAAGTATCAGGGCTATTCAACTTGTCCCAGCAGAAGAAAGGTGACCAGGTTTCTACTCGAGACTTTTCCTGGTACCCAGAAAAGACTGCTCCTGGCGTCCTCTCCTGGACTTCTCTATTCTAAATGCCTTTTTGGTGGTTGTTGTGTCTTTCGGCTTTTTCCGGTTAGGGGTTGCCACAGCGGAACTCCGGTCCGCTAATGATTGGCAGTTGATTTTTACGTGCTGAGTTGCTGGCCCTAACGCACAACCTTCAACGAAGGTACGCCCATTCACGCATGCCTCCACAGAAGACGCTCTAGCTGAGAATCGAACGGGACAACATCTTGCTGAGGTGACTACCGCAGCACTACCATCGCGGATATTCTAAATGCCTTTTTGGTAATCCCAAAATTCAAAATGCTAACACTTCAACAACTGCTTCCTATGCTAGGCAAAGATGCCTGGTTGGCAACCTTAGACTTAAAGGAAGCTTACCTGCACATTCTAATAAGGGAATCTTGCAAGAAATACCTACGCTTCAAAACAGGCTCCATGCACTGTCAGATGTTTGTGTTTTACGGTTGCAGTCATTACATATGGGTAATCTGCTGGTAGGTTGCCCTCACTCGGCCTGATTAACAAAGTCTTGGGTCCGGCGTCGGTTGCTGTCCCTTCTTCCATGTTGTCAGGGGTATAACATGCAGCTACCGCCATTACATCAGTCTTTCTTGCCACATGGTGCCCGAAGGAGAAGCAGTTGGCAAGTGCCGGTTGGCCGACTGCTGAAATTTTCGTTTTCGAGTTTCAGAACCGAAGTCTTCAACTAAAAAGCTAAGTTCCCCATTGGGGAAACTTTTTCTTGCTCCTTACCAGTGTCAGTAAAAGTTAATAATTGCATTACTTGTGGGGAAGCAAATACCCCATAAGGATTTTCATTTGTACTGTATTTCTTGCCTAGGCCCTGACCACAACGTACTTTGCTGTCGGTTTTGTGCTAAATTTAATCAACGCACTATTAAACGTCGGTACATTTTTACTTCTAAATATTTTGGTTCATGCTTTAATTATCCAGAAATGTAGTCTGTTAGCAATCCGACTACCGGAATACTTAAAAAAAAAAAAAAAAAAAAAAATATGCAAAGAAAAAGACAGACAGGCCGTCAAGGTCCAAAACTGACGACGCTTCTCCTAAGCCAGTCGCCAGTTCGCTGGTACTCAGTGAGGCACTTTTACAGCCTCTGATACCCACTACTTCTGATTCACAGGCCTCTACTGAGACCCATTCGGAGTACGGTGTGCCGCGCGATGTTTCAATTATGAACCCGCGGATGTCTCTATCTTAGATGGGTCCGGAGCCGCTGTGCAGTCACCGGCTTCTGAGGGTGTTTTCAGGCCTACAGATTTGTATATTAGACAGACACCATCTTCAAAACTAAGGCCAAAATCTAAATCTATGTCTAAAAAAAACTATGCCTGGGCCACATGTGCAGGGCCCCTATGCCTAAAAAACAAATGATCAAAATGGCTGAAGATTTAATTACTCTGATCAGGGGTAGCCAACCCAGGCCTAGGCAAGACATTGATTATGAATCTTCTGAACAGGATTCTATTTTTTCTGACTCTTCTAATGAACAGGGTTTGTCTATACCTACTTATGAGGACTCTGATGCAGAAGATTCCATTCCTTCTGCTTCTCCCCCTGAGGATTTTTCTTTTGGGGAAACTTTACATACCTTAAGGGAACATTTCCACTGGGAAAGTCAGGATTTCTCTGAATCTAAAAAGAGACTGAGGGATTTTCTTCTTCCTCAGCATATGCCTTTGGCTATACCTCCTGTTCTAGACATTGTTGATGTTTTTTTGAGAATCTAGTATGGCTCCTGATTCTCTGCCTCCGGCTTCTTGTAAGCCAGACAAATACTACAGGATTTCTGACTCCCACAAATTCCTTTTCAAAAATCCTATTGCAGATCCTGAAACCATTTCTCAGGATCCCAGGGGCATTAAGGCTTCTACTGCTAAAAATCCCACCCCTTCTGATAGAGATTCCAGGGTGCTGGATAGATGGGGTAAGAAGGTTTACACTTGCAGCCTTGGCAATCGGGGCTTTAATCTGTCAATTTCATATGCTTAAATATCAGCAGCATATCATGGGACTGCTTAAACATAAAATGTTAATTTCTGACTGTGTGGAAAATAAAGATTTACAGGATCTATTTGCATTCAGCTGAACAAGTTGGAAACATACTTTGCAATGTGGTTTTGATTCTTTGGAGGCCTCTTGCAGGGCTGCTGTAACTGGGTCTGTGCTAAGAAGGCATGCTTGGCTCAGAGAGCAAACTCTGCCTGATCATGTTAAAGCAAAATTGTTGGATGCTCCTTTACAACAGGACCATCTCTTTGGTAATAAGGCTGAAGAAGTTTTAAAAAAGATGGAAGATAAAGCTAAATCTATGCAAACTGTGAAAGATTTCTTACAAGTGCAACCTCCAAGATTTTGGCACTGGCCTACTAAGAACTGGTCCTTTCCATTTCCTTCAAGAGCCACTCAAGTCAAACCCAGACATTCCAAAGGCTCCAGGTTTCAGTCACAAGGGACTTTTAGAACAAAACAATGGGGTGCCTCCTCCTACAAATCTGGAAACAACATGACACCTCCATATGGTAAGCAGTTGCAATGACTCTCCTTTACACTTACCAAGTACTTACCTTTTAGCCACCCCATTGGGGGGGAAACTGGCACTTCATGCAAGAAACGAGCAGCATATAACCCAGGACAAATGGGTTTTAAATATAGTATCCCAGGGATACAGATTTCATTTCCACACATTGCCAATCCCAAACGGATGGCCAGACCTGCCCCCAAGTCAGTGGGCAGAGTCCCAGAAACAAGTACTGTCCCTCATGAACATTGGGGCTATTCAACCAGTACCAGAAGAGGAAAAGGGACAAGGTTTCTATTCAAGACTTTTCCTGGTACCCAGAAAAGACAAATCATGCCGTCCAATTCTGGACTTATCTACTCTAAACACATTTCTGGACATTCCAAAATTCAAGATGCTGACTCTTCAACTGTTACTTCCTATGCTAGGAAAAGATGCCTGGTTGGTAACTCTAGACTTAAGAGGCTTACCTGTATGTCCCAATCAGGGAATCTTGCAGAAGATACCTCCGCTTCAAAGCAGGCTACTTGCATTACCAGTTCTCTGCACTGCCCTTTGACTTATCTACTACGCTCAGGGTCTTCACAAAGTGCCTGGCTCCATTAATTGCATTTTGCAGGCAAAGAAATATTCAATTATATCCATATCTGGATGATTGTCTAATTCAGGCAGAAAACGGACATTCTTCTAAAACATCTGGCATTCGTAAAAAGGGTTCAAACTTGTCTAGGGTACACTATAAATGAAAATAAATCACAACTGGTACCCTCTAAAAAAAATTACATTCCTGGGTGCAAGCTTGAATACAACTGCCCAGATGGCTTACTTTACGCCAGAAAAGCAAATTAATTTGGTAACTTACTTTAAACAGGTGGCCACAAAAACCCTGCTATCTGCAAGACAAATTCTGCAAGCTTTGGGGTTCATGGCCTCCTGCATTCTTCTAATTCCATATGCAAGACTGCATATGAGGAAACTTAGTGGTACTTAAAAAGTTTATGGAGTCAACATTGTCACAGCCTGGAAGCAATGATTCCCTATCATACCTTGCCTGCAACTAGAGTTCCTATGGTGGGCAGAGGCCTGCCACCAAAACAAGGGACTGCCATTCACTCCACCCCCTGCCGCCCAAACCCTAACTACAGACGCAGCAGACTATGCTTGGGGGGGCTCATCTGGCAGGGATGTGCATTCAGGGCAAATGGAGCCCAAATCAAATGCACCTTCATATCAATCAAAAAGAAATGCTAGCTGTACAGAATGCACTGACAGCCTTCAAGGACTACCTTTATCCAGGACAATTAATGATAGAGAGACAACACCACATTTATGTGGTACATAAGCAGGGGGGTACACATTCCTACCCCCTTTGCAGACTGGCCATGGCATTGTGGAACACGGCCTTGACCTATCAAATACAACTACAAGCTGAATTCCTGCCAGGAAAGCGGAATACTCTGGCAGACGAACTAAGCAGAAATCTCATGGACCCACATGAATGGAAACTGGAACCATGGATTTTCAACATGTTGACACGCAAATGGGGGATTCCAGACATAGATCTTTTAGCCTCACCCCAGAACTATCAGTTGGACAAATTCTGCACAAGAACTCCCAGCAAAAAAAGCCTGTAAAGGGATGCTCTATAATTCAGCTGGAAAAGCTCTATAATTCAGCTGGAAAAACCTATCAGTCTATGCCTTTCTCCCTCTGCCTTTGCTCTCCAAAGTTCTACTAAAAGTCAAACAGGACAAACCAAAAATGATTTTGATTGCTCCAGACTGGCCTCGCCAACACTGGTACCCACTCCTGCGCAATGTGTCACACCTTCCACCGTAGCACCTGCCTCAGACACCTCACTTACTGTCTCAGCAGAACAACCAAATTCTGCACACTTGGCTCTAAACTTTGAATCTTGCAGCGTGGCTAATCACCTAAATTCACCTTTAGCATCCCTCAGCAAACCTGTGATGGATGTCATTTTGCAGGTGAGAAGGCCTAGTACTAGAAAATCTTAAGCTGACAAATGGCAAAGATCTTGTGCCTGGAATCAGTCACAAGAGATGAGCATAGCAGTGGCCAATATTCCTCAGATTTTACAATACTTAACTGAGATGCTTCACAAGGGCCTGTCCTTTTTCTTCCATAAAAATCCACGCCTTAGCCGTTTCAGCTCATTACAACACAGAAACTCCCCTCTTCTCTCATCCTCTGCTAAAGCAGCATCTCAGAGGGGCCAAAAACTTAAGACCACCCAGGAGAGCTCCAAACCCTGCCTGGGACCTCAATTTTGTATTGGAAAAACTCCCTCTCCCTCCTTTCGAGCCAGCTGCTACTGCAGACTTAAAATTTCTCTCCTGGAAAACAGCTTTCCTTTTAGCAGTCACTTCAGCTAGAAGGATTTCCAAATTATAGGCTCTTATGGCAGTGGAGCCTTTCATCATTTTTCATGCGGACAGGGTGTCTATCAGGACCAATCCATCCTTCATGCCTAAGGTGGTATCCAGTGTGGCTCTTAATCAGACTATTCATTTGCCAACTTTCTTTCCCAATCCACAGTACAAGGGGAAGCGGATTCTGCATTCATTGGATGTACACAGACAACTTAGATATTACTTAGGACAAAATTTCAAAGAAAATCTGAACAACTACTGGTGGCATTTGCTGCAGTGGAAGAGGGAAAGGCTGTTTCAAAGCAGACTATTTCCAAATGGATAAGCCATTGTATTCATTTCTGCTATATACACCATGGTAAAACTATCCCAGGGGATCAGATCTCATTCCACCAGGGCTGCATCTACTTCTACAGCCTTTTTCAGAGGTGTTCCTACCAGAGACATTCTAGAAGCTGCTACCTGGAGCTCAGTTCATACATTCACCAAACATTACCATACCTTTATTCTATAAATCCAGAGCTGGCTTTGCCACTGCTGTCCTGCAGGGCCTTATAGCTAGTCCTAATGCTGTGTAATTTCCTCCACCCTACCAAAGCTTTGGGAATCTACCCAAATGTAATGACTGCAACAGTGAAACACTAAGAACATAGTACAGTTGTGTACACTAACCATAAATGTAGATGTTCGAGGGTATTCACTGTTGCAGTCCTGGTTACCCTCCCTCCAGCCCCTTATTTTTCGCTGACTATACCTATTCTTTCTTTTGCTATGCTTATAAGCCCTTTTGGTGTATTTGCTTTTGGGATTGGAGGTAAATTTTTTGTGTGTTTAATTTTATTTGCTCCACATTTGGGGGGCACCTAACATCTGGGGCAAGAAAAACTGATGTAATGGTGTCTGCTGCATGTTTTATACCCCTGATGACATGACGTCATGGAAGAAGGGACAGCAACCGACGCAGGACCCAAGACTGTTGATCCGGACGACTGAAGGCAACCTGTCAGCAGATTGCCCAAATGTAACGACTGCAGCAGTGAATACACTCTAACATCTACATTAATGGTAAGTGTACACAACTGTGCTCTCTCTGCACTTCCCTTTGACTTATCTACTGCGCCCAGGGTATTCACAGTGTCTAGCTCCAGCCATTGCATTTTACAGGTCAGAAATATTCAGATATACCCATACCTGGACGATTGTCTAATTCACGTAGAAAGCCAGGACATGCTATTAAAACATCTGGCATTTGTAAAGAAACTTCTAAGCTCGCTGGGGTACACCATAAACAAAAAGAAATCTCATCTGGTACCCTGCCAACAGATTGTATTCCTGGGAGCAAGCTTGAACACAAATTCCCAGATGGCTTACCTCACGCCAGAGAAACCAGTTTGACAGCCTACTTCAAACTACTGGCTACAAAGACCCAGCTATTTGCAAGGAAAATTCTGCAAGCCCTGGGATTCATGCCGTCTTGCATTCTACTAATTCCATATGCAAGACTGCATATGAGGAAACTACAATGGTATCTAAAAAGCCTATGGTGCCAATATTCTCAGGACCTGGAAACAATGATTCCTATCATTCCTTGTATAAAGACAGAGTTCCTTGGGTGAGCAAAGGCCTGCCACCTCAACAAGGGGCTCCCTTTCAATCTACCCCCTGCTGCCCAAAGACTAACGGATGCATCAGACTATGCATGGGGGCTCACTTGGAGGGCAGTGCATTCAGGGCAAATGGAACCCGAGTCAGATGCACCTGCATATCAACCAAGAAGAAATGTTAGCTGTACAGAATTCCTTGGACAATTATTGGTAAAGACAGACAACACAGTTATGTGGTACATAAACAAACGGGGGGAATCCACTCGTGTACCCTCTCTGCAGACTAGCCATGGCTCTGTGGATCAGCCTTGAGCTGCCGAGTGCACCTACAAGCTCAATTCCTGCCAGGCAAGCTAAATTCACTGGCAGACGACCTAAGCAGAAATCTCATGGACCCTCACAAATGGAAACTGGAACCAAAAGTATTCAACCTCTTGAACAAATGGGGGACTCCAGAAATAGACCTGTTTGCCTCCTCCCAGAACTACCAATTGGAAAAATTCTGCACAAGAACCCCCCACAGTCAAGCTTGGAAAGTGGATGCCCTGTCCTTTACCTGGGAAAGCCTTTCAGTTTATGCCTTTCCTCCCTCTGCCTCTCCTCTCGAAGGTTTTGCTAAAGGTCAAACAGGACAAACCAAGGACAGTACTGATTGCACCACACTGGCCATGCCAGCATTGGTACCCCCTCTTGCGCAGTATACTGCTGGAGCCATGGCACCTATCTCAGACACCTTCCCTGCTGTCCCAGCAGGCGGGCCAGATACTGCACCTTCAGCTTCAAACCTTGAACCTTGCAGCTTGGCTAATCCCTTGAGCTCTCCAATAGCATCCTTCGGTAAGCAGGTGCTAGATGTTATTCTGGAAGTAAGGAGGCCTAGCAGTAGAAAATCTTATACTGAAAAGTGGAAGATACTGTTCCTAGAGCCAAACTTGGGATGGCCACAACAGTGCCCAGCTTGCCCCATATTCTTCAGTTTGTGTCTTTTGGCTTTTCCCGGTTAGAGGTCGCCACAGCGTAACTCCGGTCCGCTAATGAGTGGTAGTGGATTTTTACGTACAGGGTTACCAGCCCTGACGCACAACCTTCAACGAAGGCACGCCCCATTCACGTATGCCTCCACACAGAAGACGCTCTAGCTGAGAATCGAACGGGACAACGTCTTGCTATGAGGCAACAATGCTACCGCAGCACCACCACCGCAGTCAACAGAAATGCACAAGGGCTTATCCTTCTCGTTAATTAAAATTCGTGCCTCTGGCGTTTCAGCACATAATACTGAACCACCCCTCTTCTCTCACCCCCTGCTAAAGCAGATGTTCTTCATATTTCACTGTTGGTCATTACATTTGGGTTATCTGCTTGCAGGTAGCCCTCAGTCGGCCTGATTAACAAAGTCCTGGGTCCTGCGTCAGTTGCTGTCCCTTCCATGACGTCAGGTCATCAGGGGTATAAAACATGCAGCCAACGCCATTACTTCAGTCTTTCGTGCCATGCAGTGCTCAAAGCCGAAGCAGTTCGCAAGTGCCGGTCGGCCGACTCCTGAACTTTTCGTTTTCGAGTTTCAGAACCGAAGTCTTCAACTAAAGACAGTTCCATTAGCTTACTGGTTAGACTCATGGCTTGCCATGTAGTAGGTGCACAGTTTGAATACTAAGACAGGACATTTACAGACTTTTTCCCTGTTGTCTCAGCAGGAGAACCAGATTCCGCACCCTCAGCTTCTAACACTGAACCTTGCTAATTACATAATCTCTCCTTTACCATCCCTCAGTAAACCTGTGATGGATATAATTTTAGAGGCAAGGAGGCCTAGTACTAGAAAATGTTATGCTGAGAAATGGAAACGATTCTGTGTCTGGAACCAATCTCAAGGGATTAGCACAGCAGCGCCCAATTTACCTCAGATTTTACAATACTTAACTGAGATGCTTCACAGGGGCCTGTCTTTTTCCACCATTAAAATCCACGCCTCAGCCATTTCAGCTCATAACACAGAACCTCCCCTCTTCTCTCACTCAAACAGTTCTTCAGAGGGACCAAAAATTTGAGACCACCCAGGAGAGCTCCAACCCCAGCTTGGGACCTTAACTTTGTTTTGGAGAAACTCACTCTACCTCCTTTCGAGCCAGCTGCTACTGCAGACTTAAAATTTCTTTTTTGGAAAACAGCTTTCCTTTTAGCAATCACTTCAGCTAGAAGGGTATCTGAATTACAGGCCCTTATGGTAGTGGAGCATTTCATCATCTTTCATGCGGACAGGGTGTCCCTCAGAACCAATCCATCCTTCATGCCCAAGGTGGTATCTAGTGTGGCTCTTAATCAGTCCATTCATTTGCCAACCTTCTTTCCCAATCCACAGAACAAAGGGGAACGGATACTGCATTCCTTATATGTGCACAGACAACTTAGATTCTACTTGGACAGGACTAAACCTCAAAGGAAATCTGAACTGCTAGTGGCATTTTCTGCAGGGGCAGAGGGGAAGTCTATTTCAAAGCAAACCATTTTTAAATGGATAGGACATTGCATTCGTTTCTGCTATAAGCACCATGGAAAACCTATCCCCCAGGGGATCAGACCTCACTCCACCAGGGCTGCATCTACCTCTACAGCCTTTCTCAGAGGCGTCCCTACCAGGGACATCCTAGAAGCTGCTACCTGGAGTTCTATCCATACTTTCACCAAGCATTATCATTTGCCAATTTTCTCTAAATCCAGAGCTGGCTTTGCCACTGCAGTCTTACAGGGCCTTATAGCTAGTCCTAATGCTATCTAAATTCCTCCTCCCAACCATAGCGTTGGGAATCTACCCAAATGTAATGACCGCAACAGTGAAACACAAAGAACATAGTACAGTTGTGTACACTTACCATAAATGTAGATGTTCGAGTGTATTCACTGTTGCAGTCCTGGTTACCCTCCCTCCATCCCCCTAACATTTTGGCTATACCTCTACTTTCCTTTACTATGCTTAAAAGCCTTTTTGGTATATTTGCTTTTTTGTTGAAGGTATGTCATTGTACTTTTATATTTAATTGCTTCCCATTAGGTGGGGCACCTGACATCTGGGGCAAGAAAAACAGATGTAATGGCATCGGCTGCATGTTTTATACCCCTGACGACCTGACGTCATGGAAGAAGGGACAGCAACCGACGCAGGGCCCAAGACTTTGTTAATCAGGCCAACTGAGGGCTACCTTCAAGCAGATAACCCAAATGTAATGACTGCAACAGTGAATACACTCCGACATCTACATTTATGGTAAGCGTACACAACTGTACTTTCTCTGCACTGCCCTTTGGCTTATCTACTACGCCCAGGTTATTCACCAAGTGCCTAGCTCCAGTCATTGCATTTTGCAGGCAAAGAAATGTACCCATTCCTGGACGATTGTCTAATTCAGGCAGAACGCCAGGACATACTTTTAAATCATCTGGCATTTGTAAGGAGATTGCTAACTTCTCTGGGGTATACCATAAACAAAAAGAAATCACATCTAGTACCCTGCCAACAAATTGTATTCCTGGGAGCAAGCTTGAATACACGTTCCCAGATGGCATACCTCACACCAGAGAAACAAGTTAATTTGACACCCTACTTCAAACTATTGGCCACAAAGACCCAGCTATCTTCAAGGAAAATACTGCAAGCCCTGGGGATCATGGCCTCTTGCATTCATCTAATTCCATATGCAAGAATGCATATGAGTAAACTACAATGGTATCTAAAAAGCCAATGGTGCCAACATTCTCAGGACCTAGAATAAATGATTCCTATCATACCTTCTCTACAGACTGAGTTCCTTTGGTGGACAGAGGCCTGCCACCAAAACAAGTGACTGCCAGTCACTCTACCCCCTGGTGCCCAAACCCTAACAACAGATGCATCAGACTGTGTATAGGGGGCTCACCTGGCAGGACAGTGCATTCAGGGCAAATGGAACCCAAGTCAAATGCACCTGCACATCAGTCAAAAAGAAATGTTAGCTGTACAGAATGCTCTTGACAGCCTTCAAGGACCACATTCTTCCAGGACAATTATCGGTAAAGACGGACAACGCTGTGTGGTACATAAGCAGGGTGGAACCCACTCACACCCCCTCTGCAGACTAGCCATGGCTCTGTAGAACACAGCCTTGAGCTACCAAGTGCACCTACAAGCTCAGTTCCTGCCAGGCAAGCTAAATATACTGCAGACTACCTAAGCAGAAATCTCATGGACCCACGAGTGGAAACTGGAACCAAAGATATTCACCTTTTTGAGAATCAAATGGGGGAGCCCAGAGATGGACCCATTTGCCTTCCCTCAGAACTACCAATTGGACAAATTCTGCACAAAGGACTCCCCACAGACAAGCTTGGAAAGTGGATGCCCTGTCCTTCAGCTGGATAAACCTATCAGTTTATGCCTTTCTCCCTCTGCCTCTCCTCTCCAAATTGCTACTAAAGATCAAACAGGGCAAACCAAGGACAATACTTATTGCACCAGACTGGCCACGCCAACACTGGTACCCTGTCTTGCGCAGTGTCACTTCTGGAACCATGGCATCTGCCTCAGACCCCTGCCCTGCTGTCCCAGCAGGAGGGCGAGATTCTACACCCACTGCTTCAAACCCTGAACCTTGCAGCCTGGCTAAATTACATGACCTCTACTTTACCATCCTTCAGTAAGCAAGTGATGGATGTCATTCTGGAGGCAAGGAGGCCTAGTACTAGAAAATCCTATGAAAAATGGAAGAGATTCTGTTCCTGGAACCAAACCTGGGATGGACACAACTGTGCCCAATTTACCACTCATTCTTCAATACTTAACTGAGATGCTTCACAAAGGCCTTTCCTTTTCTTCCATCAAAATTCATGCCTCAGCCATCTCAGCTCATTATAATACAGAGCCCACCCCTCTTCTCTCATCCACTGCTGAAGCAATTCCTCAAGGGGCCAAAAACTTGACCACCCAGGAGAGCCCCTACTCCTTCTTGGGACCTAGACTTTGTATTGGAAAAGCTCACTCTGCCTCCCTTTGAGCCAGCTGCAAATGCAGAGTTGAAATTCCTTTCTTGGAAAACAGCCTTCCACCTAGCCATCAATTCAGTAAGAAGGGTTTCTGAATTACAGGCCCTCATGGAAGTGGAGCCTTTCATCGTCTTTCATGCGGACAGGGTGTCCCTCAGGACCAATCCCTCCTTTATGCCCAAGGTGATATCCAGTGTGGCCCTTAAGCAGTCCATTCATTTGCCATCCTTCTTTTCTAATCCTCAGAACAAAGGGGAATGAATTCTGCACTCCTTGGGCATGCACAGACAACTTAGATTTTACTTGGATAGGACTAAGCCTCTCAGGAAGTCTGAACAGCTGCTGGTTGCATTTGCTGCAGGGACAGAGGGGAGGGCCATTTCAAAGCAAACCATTTCTAAGTGGATTGGCCATTGCATTCATTTCTGCTACAAGAATCATGGAAAACCTACCCTACAAGGGGATAAGACCACATTCAACCAGGGCTGCATCTACCTCTGCAGCCTTTCTCAGAGGTGTCCCTACCAGGGACATCCTAGAAGCTGCTGTCTGAAGTTCTGTACATACCTTCACCAAGCATTACCACTTGCCAATTTTACTCTAAACCCAGAGCTGGTTTTGCCACTGCAGTCTTGCAGGGCCTTATAGCTGGTCCTAATGCTATCTGCCTCCTCCCTTCCGTAGCTTTGGGAATCTACCCAAATGTAATGACTGCAACAGCGAAACACTAACATAGTATAGATGTCCTTCAAGAATGCAACTGCAGTCCTGACATATGGGTTGTTCTGCCTCAGGTAGTCCTTCGGTCGGCCGGATTCCAAAGTCTGGGTCCGGCGTCGGCTGATGTCGCCTCCTCCCCGACGTCAGAGCGGCTGGAGTATAAAGGCATACGCCGACACCATCTTCTTCAGTCTTTCTTGCCGCGCGGTGCCCAAAGCAGAAGCAGTTCGCAAGTGCCGGCCGGTCAGCTCCTGTGTTTTCAGTTACCAAAGTCATCTAAAAGCTAAGTACCCCGTTGGGGAACATTTTTTTCTTGCCTCAGCCGATGTCAGAAAAAAATTGAAAAAGTTAATAATTGTCTTGTGGTAAACAAATACCTCATAAGGACTTCCATTCTTACTGCCTCCCTTGCCTGGGCCCAGACCACGACGTCTCGGCCTGTGCTGCCTGTGCTTGCTTTAATAAGCGCACACTCAGGCGCCGGGAAGAATTTGCCGAAGACTTTTTTGGCGAATCTTTCGCTTATATCATGCCGTCGGAACAACCGACAGCACAAACTACCAAAAAACGCAAGGACTGGGACCGACATCCTTGGCCCGCGTTGTCCACCGATACCACGCCTAAGCCCTCTGCGAGTGCATCGGTCCCTTCAGAAGCGGTAATTCAACCGCCCCAGGCTGACGACACCGCTTTAACGCGTTCTTCGGTCCCGGAGATTTCAACTGTGCCGGTTGTTGATTTTCCTCCAGAAACTGAAGCTCTAGATTTACCCGACACCATTCCTGTGGACAAGGTTACCCCTGCACGTGGGGCAGCTAGGCCTCCGGTGTCCATGTCCATCAAGGCCTTTGCACGTGCTAAGGCTGCCAGCCAGGCCAAGGCCCATCCTAAATCTACTTCTCAGGGCCCCTCTTCTGATAGACAGATCATGACTCTTGCTGCAGATCTAATCTCTCTTATCAGGGGTTCTCAGCCGCACCCAGACAGAGGTTCTCAGCCGCCTGCAGATAAAAGGCCTAGAACTGAGCAGACAGACACCCTCTCTTCAGATGAAGCCTCTGGGGATTCAGAGCACTCAGATACCCAGGAAGAATCCTTCCAGGCCTATGAGGACTCTGATGCTGAGGATTCAATTCCCTCTGCCTCCCCTCCAGAGGATATTTCTTTTGGTGAAGTTCTCCACTCCATGAGAGAACATTTTCAGTGGCAGGGTCAGGAATTTTCTGACTCCAGGAAAAGGCTACGTACCTTCCTTAAGCTACCCCAACACAGACCTTTAGCTATTCCTCCAGTGTTGGATGTCCTTGATGAGGTATACTCAGATTCCAGTGCTTCGCCTGATTCTCTCCCTCCTGCTCCTGTCAAGCCTGACAGATATTACAGGGTCCCTGAAACCCATAAGCATCTCTTTAAGGCCCACTCTGTGGATCTAGAAACTATTTCACAGGGCCCCAAAGGAGTGGCTACTTCCTCGGCCAAAAACCCTCTGCCCGCTGACAGGGAAGCTAGGTCCCTGGAGAGATGGGGCAAAAAAGTTTATACCTCTTCCACCCTTGCCATGAGGTCACTCAATTGCCTTTTTCATGTGTTTCAGTACCAGGATTACTTAATGGATGATTTGCAGAAAAAGTTAGCCTCTCCTGAGCCTATAGATAGAAAGGCATTGCAGGATTTGGTTCATAATTCTCAGCAGGTTAGCAATCATTTTCTTCACTGTGGTTATGATGCATTGGAAGCTTCATGTAGGGCAGCCATGACAGGGGCCGTTATCGTGGACATGCTTGGTTGAAAGAACAGCCACTGCCAGACCATGTTAAAGTTAAGCTCCTGGATGCACCTCTGGAAAAACAGAAGCTTTTCGGTGCTAATGCACAGGATGTGTTGAAGTCTATTGAGGAAAAGGCAAAATCAGTACAGACTGTCAAGGATTTCCTCCAGGTTCAGCCTCCCAGATTCAGCAGGAATTGGCCTTCAAAGACTTGGTCCTTTCCAGACTCAGACAAGTTTCAAAGGGGAAAAAACAGGCGTGCTCTAGGTAGAGGGCAATACCGAGGCTCCTACAGGGGCCGCCAATGGCAACCACCAAATCAGAGAAGTTGCGCAGGGAGTTCACCTGCACCACAGGGACAATCACAATGACTTGACTTTCACTCCGCCTACCAAGGCTCAAAGAGAAGCACATCTAGGCGGAAAATTATCCTTATTCTCATAGAACTGGCACATTTTAACCAAGGACAAATGGATTCTGGACATAATAGACAGAGGTTACAGGTTCCACTTCCACACCTTACCAACGAGACAAGGCATGCCAAACCTGCCACAAAATCAAAGGGCAGAGGCTCTCTTACAAGTTTCAAAGCTGTTACAAATAAAAGCTATAGAAAAGGTTCCTCCTCAGGAACAAGGCCAGGGATTCTATTCAAGACTGTTCCTTGTTCCAAGAAAAGAAAAGCAATGGATGCCTATACTGGACTTGTCCGTTCTAAACACCTTTCTCATTGTGCCAAAATTCAAAATGCTGATGTTACAGCAACTCCTTCCCATGCTGGGCAAGGGGTCTTGGCTGGTTACTCTGGACCTCAAGGAGGCATACCTGCATGTCCCAATCAGACACAGCTGCAGAAGATACCTCAGATTTCTTGCAGGAACAGAGCATTATCAATTCTCAGCATTGCCGTTTGGCTTATCTACTGCTCCCAGAGTATTCACGAAATGCCTGGCATCAGTAGTTGCACATTGCAGACTCCAGGGGATTCAAATATACCCTTACCTGGACGACTGCCTCATACAAGCAGACAGCAAACAAACCTTGATAAAAAACTTGGACTATGTCATTCAGTTGCTACAGGCTTTGGGATACACAGTCAACATTCAAAAATCAAGACTATTGCCATCCCAAAAGATTATTTTTCTAGGAGCAAAACTGGACACACAATCACAAATGGCTTTCCTCACAGAGGAGAAACAACAGCATTTACCAGATTACTTCAAAAGCCTAGCAAAACTTACCCAGCTGACCGCAAGGGAGATCCTGCAGGCTCTGGGTTTCATGGCATCTTGCATTCTTCTGATCCCTCTGGCAAGACTACACATGAGAAAGCTACAATGGTACCTAAAAAGCTTATGGTCTCAACACAGCCACAACCTAGAAGATGTAATACCACTCATTCCATGCCTGCAAAGGGAATTTTTGTGGTGGGCTCAAGCAAGCCATTTAAACGAAGGCATGCCTTTCAACAAAGTTCAAGCAAGTCAAACCATTACAACAGACGCCTCAGATCATGGATGGGGCACACATGGAGGACAGATGCATTCAAGGTCAATGGACTCCCACGGAAATGCCTCTGCACATAAATCAAAAAGAGATGTTGGCAGTGATGCATGCAATAGAAGCCTTTGGAAAATCTCTTCAACAAGGCCATCTGCTAATAAGGACAGACAACACCACTGTCATGTGGTATATAAACAAACAAGGAGGCACTCACTCGTATCCCCTCTGCAGACTAACAATGGCTCTTTGGGAAAAGTCCCTGAAACTGATCATCCATTTGCAATCCCAGTTTGTTCCGGGCAAGGACAATGTTCTGGCGGACAGATTGAGCAGAAATTTCGTGGATCCACACGAATGGATGCTGCATCCACACATTTTCTCACAAATAACAACTGCATGGAGAAGACCGGACATGGATCTCTTTGCTTCTCATCTCAATCACCACCTGGACAGGTTCTGCTCAAGGACACACCATCCTCTAGCCTGGAGAACGGATGCTCTCTCCTTCAGCTGGAATATCCTAAAAATCTATGCATTCCCTCCTCTACCATTACTGACCAAGGTGTTACTGAAGATCAAAGCAGAGCAACCAAAAGGAATATTGATAGCTCCAGACTGGCCGAGGCAGCATTGGTATCCCTTGCTACTGAGCATAACTCACACCAAACCGTAGCCCTTGCCCCAGTGCCCTCTGCTCCTAACTCAACCCAATTACAGGACTGTTCATCAAAACCTGCAAACATTACAACTGACAGCTTGGAGGGTTCCATGACTTTGACCCATGTCTCCCTCTCCGAAAAGGTTCAGGAAATCTTGCTGGAAGCACGCAGACCTTCCACCAGAAAAACCTATTCAGCCAAGTGGAAGAGATTCATCATCTGGAATGCCAAAAAGGGCCAGGATGCATCAGTGATGAGCATACCTCAGATATTAGAATACTTGGCAGAAATGTTCATAGTGGCCTCTCATATTCTTCCATTAAAATTCACGCTTCAGCAATCTCAGCAAATTACAACTGTGACCCACCTGTGTTTTCGCATCCCTTGCTAAGACAGTTTCTAAGAGGGATAAAGAATATCAAACCTCCCAGAAAACCACCAGTTCCTGCATGGGACCTCAACTACGTCTTGGAAAAATTAACTCTTCCTCCTTTTGAACCAGCAGCATCTTCAGAAATGCAATTTCTCTCCTGGAAAATGGTCTTCCTGTTGGCAGTTAGCAAGAAGAGTCTCGGAGATACAGGCCCTCATGGCAGTACCTCCCTTTCTCATTTTTCATCAGGACGGAGTTTCTCTAAGGACCAATCCTTCGTTCATGCCAAAAGTGATATCCAGGGTCTCTCTAAATCAAGCAATTCACCTGCCTACTTTCTTTCCCAATCCTCAAAATAAAGGGGAAAAGCTGCTGCATACTTTAGACATACACAGACAATTACGCTACTACTTGGACAGTACAAAGACCACCAGGAAGTCTGACCAACTATTTGTAGCCTATGCTGCCAGAGTGCAAGGAAAGGCAGTCTCCAAACAAACAATTTCAAAATGGATTGGACACTGCATCAGATTCTGTTACTCCTTCCATGGAAAGGGTGTGCCAGCCAATATTAGGCCACACTCAACCAGAGCTATAGCCACATCCACAGCCTTTCTAAGAGGAGTGGCTACAAAGGACATTCTAGAGGCTGCTACATGGAGCTCCGTGCATACATTTACCAAACACTATAACCTGCCTTTATACTCCAGATCCCGAGCAGGCTTTGCTTCTGCAGTCCTGTAGGGTCTTTTAGCTACACCATCCCTTGCTTAGATCCTACCACCCCCAGCTTGGCTATGGTATTCAACCCATATGTCAGGACTGCAGTTGCATTCTTGAAGGACATAGTACAGTTTTATACCTACCATAAATGTAGATGTCCGATAGATATGCAACTGCAGTCAGGTTTTCCCTCCCTCCTACCCCTCTGCTTTTTTCCTTGGGACCATTCCCCCTCTCCTTTTTAGCTGGGGATATCTGTTATGGTGTATCTGTTTATTACTGTTGTGCATGTGTGGAATTTTTTGCTTATCCATTCACAAAATTTAGCCTTCCTTGGAGGGCACCTGGCATCTGGGGCAAGAAACACTGAAGAAGATGGCGTCGGCGGATGCCTTTATACTCCAGCTGCTCTGACATCGGGGAGGAGGCGACATCAGCCGACGCCGGACCCAGACTTTGGAATCCAGCCGACCGAAGGGCTGCCTGAGGCAGGACAAACCCATATGTCAGGACTGCAGTTGCATATCTATCTGGCATCTACATTTATGGTAGGTACAAAACTGTACTTTGTGTACACTTACCATAAATGTAGATGTTAGAGTGTATTCACTTTTGCAGTTCTGGTTACCCTCCCTCCAGCCCCCTGACTTTCTGTTGACTATACCTGTATTCTTGCTTGCTATGCTTAAAGCTTTCTGGTGTATTTGCTTTTTGTTGGTGTAACCTTGTATATAATTGCTTCCCATTATGGGGGTACCCGACATCTTGGGCAAGAAAAACTGATGTAATGGCGTCTGCTGCATGCTTTATACCCCTGACATCATGGAAGATGAGACAGCAATGGACGCAGGACCAAAGACTTTAATAATCAGGCTGACTGAGGGCTACCTGCAAGCAGATAACCCTAATGTAATGACTGCAACAGTGAATACACTCTAACATCTACATTTATAGTAAGTGTACACACCTGTACTTTACCCTCCCTCCAGCCCCCTGACTTATCTTTACTTTTGGCATTTCTTATATCATGTGTATTTGCTTTTTGCTGGGGGTGTTCCATACGATGCAGTTGCTTCCTATTTTGGGGGGCACCTGACATCTGGATCAGGAAAAACTGATGTAATGGCATCTGCTGCATGTTTTATACCCCTGACTACCTGACATCATGGGAAAAGCGACAGCATCCGACACAGAAATCCCAAGACTCTGGTATTCAGGCCGACTGAGGGCTACCTGCAGGCAGATAAACCAAATGTGATGACTGCAACAATGAATACACTTGAACATCTACATTTATGGTAAGTGTACACAACTGTACTTTTCGCAAGAGTGCCAGTCGGTCGCTACCAGAGCTCAAATTTTCATCTGAAAACATCTAAAGCCAAGTACCCCATTGGGGATCTTTTTTCTTGCACTAACCATGTCCGAAAAAGTTAATTGTCTCAGTTGTGAAAAGCCGATCTCACACCGAGACTTCCATTCATACTGCGTTACTGGTTTAGGCCCAGACCACGACGTCCCCCATTGCCAGTTCTGTGCCCTCTTCAACACGAGAACCATTCGTCATAGAGCTGTTGTGGTAGATCGGTATTTTCGTCTTTTCTCTTCGCATTCCGAAATGGTGTCAGTCAGCCAGCAATCCATAAACATTCTGAAAAAACATTAAGATAAAGATAGAGACAGACCACACAAGGCTAAGCCTTCAGACGACGCTACCAGTAAGCAGGTAGTCAGTTCTCCAGAATTCAGTGAAGCACTTTTGCAGCCCCTGATGCCCGGTACGATATCTATGCAGGCCTCTATCGAGACCATTTCGGAGTCCGCAGAAATCTTCATCTTCTGAGCCTTTGGTTGTCTCTGCCTCAGTTGGGTCCAGAGCCGCGACTCGCACTACTGATTCTAGACCAAAATCGACATCCTCTCATCCGGCTAATGTTTCTTTCAGACCGATGGATACTGTTAGGCTTAGAAGCCAGGCCACTCCTAAAAAGTCTAGCTCTAGTCTCCTCCTTACTTCTGCTCCACCACCCCAACCACAAGTGCTTAGATGGAAGATCTCATCTCCCTTAGCAGGGGTATTCAGGCCACATCTTTTAAAAGGAAAAGACACCCTTCTCCTGAAATACTGTCAGAGGAGGATTCTGAGGCATCTGATTATTCGGTTTTTGAAGAGGAACAACAGCCTCTCACTGTTTATGAAGACTCAGATGCAGAAGAATCCATTCCTTCTGCCTCCCCACCAGATGACTTTTCCTTTGGGGAAAACCCTTCACACACAAGGTACATTTCCAATTGTAATCTCAGACTTCCCTCAGTCTAAGAACGTTTCTAGACCTGGCCCAGCACAGACACCTGGCCATCCCCTCTATTTTAGAAGTGGTGGATGATGTTTTCTGTGAATCCAGCTTAGCCCCTGCCACCCTTCCCCACCTGCTCCCACTAAACCTGACCGGTATTAGAGTACCCGATTCTCAGCAATACCTGTACAGAAGTCCTGCTGTAGACTCTGAGGTCATTACACAGGGACCAAAAGGAGCTAAAGTTAGTTCTGCAAAGAACCCTATCCCTTATGTCAAGGAATCCAGAGCTCTGGACAGATGGGGTAAAAAAGTATACACCTCTGCAACCTTAGCTATCAGAGCACTCGACTGTCAGTTCCATATGTTAAAATATCAACACACTTTGGAACCATTAACAACAGATTTCTACCTTTCCTGACTCTGTAATTTCAAGAGAGTTAGATTTACTGCACTCCACTTGTCGAGTGGCCAAACACACACTGCACTGTGGATATGAAGCACTAAAAGCCTCAAGCAGGGCAGCAGTGTCAGGATCTGTTATTAGGAGACGTGCATGATTGAAGGAACAACCTCTCCCTGATCATGTCAAGTCTAAATTAATTGATGCACCCTTGGATAAGGACTGCTTGTTTGGAATTAAAGCAGAAGAGGTGCTTAAAAAGATGGAAGACAAAGCAAAATCTATGCAAACAGTAAAAGATTTCTTTCAGATCCAACCTCCCAGGTTCAGCAGGAATTTCCAATCCAAGCACAGGTCCTTTTCTGCGCGTACCAGACCGGGGCAAGGTAAGCCCCGCAGGGACAGACCACCCAGGCCTTTGTCCCAGGAACAACCGAAAACCAAACTGTGAACCTTCTCTGCCCTTAAGGCAGGGAGTTCTAAGCCATGCTTCTGTGGTAAAACCTCTCAATGACTCCCTCTGCCCTCCTTTCACTCACCAAAAGCTAGGAGGAAGGCTTTCCCTCAGCAAAGGCAATTGGCTTTTTGTAACAAAAGACCAATGGGTCTTAAAGAACATTTTTTCAGAGATACAAATTCTCTTTCATTGAACTCCCAATTCTAAGAGGGTGCCCAGACTTGCCTCCAAATCACTGGGCAGAGGCATTGAAACAAGTCCAAACTCTCATATCCCAGGGGGCAGTAGGACCTGTTCCTGCAGACCAAACCGGCAAAGGCTTTTATTCCAGACTGTTCCTTGTTCCCAGAAAAGAGGGAACTTTGCACCCTATCCTGGATCTATCCCTTCTGAATACCTCCCTGGTAGTCCCCAAATTCAAAATGCTAACTTGCAGCAGCTGCTGCCTATGCTGACAAAAAATAACTGGTTAGTAACGACGGACCTAAAGGATGCCTGCTTCCATATCCCCATAAGGGGATTCTGCGGGAAATTCCTGGGGTTCAGGGCAGGCTCACAGCACTTTCAGTTCTCTGCACTACCCTTTGGCTTATCTACTGCACCCAGGGTATTCACCAAATGCTTAGCTCCGGCCATAGCATTTTGCAGACAGAGAAATATTCAGATTTATGCTTATGTGGACGACTTCTTCATTCAGGCAGAGTGCAAAGAAAAGCTGGTCCAGGACCTCCTCTTTGTCAAAACCATCCTAACCTCCTTGGGGTTTACCATCAAGCGAAAAGAAATCCAAGCAGACTCCCTCCAGGAGGATCATTTTCCTGGGAGCACTGCTGAACACAGCGTCCCAAATGGCCTTCCTATCACCATTAAAGCATAGCTTCCTGCTGCTTTACTTTACCCAGCTGGCTTCCAGAAGTCAGCACACAGCGAGAAAGTTCCTGCAGGCTTCAGGATACAATGGCATCTTGTATCCTTCTAATTACTCTGGCCAGGCTCCACATGAGGAAACTTCAGTGGTACCTAAAGAACCTTTGGTGTCAACATACTCAGCCTCTAGAGACCGGTCTCCCTCTGATCCCCTGCATAAGGGCCGAATTTCTCTGGTGAGCAAGGGCCTGTGCCAAGAAAAAGGGTCTCCCCTTTATCCTCCGGCCTACCGGCCAGATCATCACCACCGACGCCTCAGACATTGCTTGGGGCACTCACCTAGCAGGAAGGTGCACCCAAGGCCTTTGGGATGCCCAGCACCTTCCCTTACACATCAACCAGAAGGAAATGATGGCAGTACAGAAGGCCCTGATATTCTTCAAATCCCATCTCAGGCCAGGGATCCACCTTATCAAAACAGACAACACTAATGTGGTACGTCAGCAAAAGGGAGGAACCCAATCTTACCCTCTGTGGAGGCCAGCCATGAACCTCAGGCTCACAGCCTCCTTCATGGGATTGCAACTAATAGCCCAATACCTACCAGGGATCAACAACTCCCTGGCAGACCACTTAAGCAGAAACTTGCAGGACCCCCATGAATGGCAGCTGCACAGAAAAATATTTTTGCAAGTCACTCAGGAGTGATTAACTCCGGAGGTGGATCTCTTTGCTTTGCACCTCAACCACCAGCTGTACCAGGGAGTATCACTGCCTAGAGTGGAAGGGTGGATGCCTTGACCTTCCCTTGGAACTCCCTCTTTGTGTAGGCATTCTCTCCTCTCCCTCTTATTCCCAAGGTACTGATCAAGATAAGAGAGGAGAGGCCAAAGGCCATCCTCATTTGCCCCAGGCAGCATTGGTACCCCTTACTGCGTAGCCTGACATCACAGCCTCCCAGGCAGCTTCCCCTCATCTCAGACCTCTTGACTCAGGTGGGGGGGATGCTGCACCCGAACTTGCAGACTCTCAAAATGACAGCATGGCTTATACCCTAAAAGAAAACAAGGGATTCCTGTTAAGCAAACAGGTCCTAGACATTATCGCAGAGGCCAGAAGGCCCAGCACCAGAAAATCTTGTGCAGGAAAATGGAAAAGAATTCTTTTCCTGGAACTAGTCCAGAGGGGGCAGATGTTCTTCGTGTTTCACTGTTGCAGTCATTACATTAGGGTAATATGCTGTCAGGTTGCCCTTAGTCGGCCTGATTAACAAAGTCTTGGGTCCTGCGTCGGTTGCTGTCCCTTCTTCTATGGCGTCAGGGGTATAAAACATGCAGCTGACGCCATTACATCAGTCTTTCTTGCCACGCAGTGCCCGAAGCAGAAGCAGTTAGCAAGCGTCAGTCGGCCGACTTCTGAAATTTTTGTTTTCGAGTTTAAGAACCGAACTCTTCAACTAAAAGCTAAGTACCCCATTGGGGAAACTTTTTTTTGCTCCTTACCGATGTCAGTATAAGTTAATAATTGCATTACTTGTGGGAAGCAAATACCTCATAAGTATTTTCATTTGCACTGTATTCCTTGCGTAGGCCCTGACCACAAGGTGCCTTGCTGTTGGTTTTTGTGCTAAATTTAATCAACGCACGATTAAACACCGGTATATTTTTGCTTCTAAGTATTTTGGTTCAAGATTTAACTATCCAGAAATGTCGGCTAGCAATCCGACTACCGAAATACCTAAAAACCGCAAAGAAAAAGACAGAGACAGACCGTCGAGGTCCAAGATCAACAATGCTTCTCCTAAGCCAGTTGCAGGATGTTCGTGTTTCACTGTTGCAGTCATTACTCCTGGGATGTTCATAGTGTTACCTTGCTGCAGTCATCACACTTGGGTATCCTGCCGTCAGGCGGTCTCGCAGTCGGCCTGAGTTCCAAAGTCTTGGTCCGGCGTCTGTTGCTGTCGCTTCTTCCCTGACGTCTGAGTGCCAGGGGTACATAAGAAGCATCAGACGCCATTTTCTTCAGTCTTTCTTGCCGCGCGGTGCCCGAAGCAGAAGCAGTTCGTAAGTGCCGGTCGGCCGACACCTGAGATTTTCGATTCGAATTTCAGTCCAAAGTCTTCAATAAAGCTAAGTACCCCATTGGGGAAACTTTTCTTGCCTCAGTCCGATGTCAGAACAAGTTAACAATTGCATTTCTTGTGGGAAGCAAATACCTCATAAGGACTTCCATTCCTATTGTATTCCTTGCCTAGGCCCAGACCACGACGTCACAGGTTGTCGGTTTTGTGCTAGGTTTAATAAACGCCGTTTTGACTTCGCACGACATTACTTTGGTAGGAAATTTAATTATATCATGCCGTCGGAGCAGCCAACGACCGGCATGCATAAAAAAATGAAGGATAAGGACAGGCAGCCTAGGAACAAGCCAGACTCCAAGGCCTCTGCTGGGCCTGTTGCCGGTTCTCCGGTTTTCAGTGAGGCGCCTATGCAGCCCCTGATGACCGCAGAACTGGAACCCCAGACAGCTGCGGATTCTCAAGTGGAGTCTACTAGGCCGACGCAGCCATCTTTATTAGGCCCTTCTGACACTGGAGCAGAAGTAGACCCCGGTGCAGTGGAAACACCTTCGGTTGCAGAAGGTGTCTTCAGACCGACTACACTCGCCATTAAATCTTATGCTAAGCTTAAAACTCCTTTAAAACCAAAGAAGACTGTACATCAGTCTACAGTTCAAGGCCCCATGCCTAAGAAACAGATGCTTAAGATGGCTGAAGATTTGATTACCCTAATCGGGTTCCCATCCCTCTCCTGATAAAAGACCAAGACAAGAGGAGGATTATGCTTCCTCTGACCAGGTTTCAATTTCCTCAGATTCTTCTGAGGAACAGGATTACACTTTTCCACCTTATGAAGACTCTAATGCTGAAGACTCTATTCCCTCAGCATCTCCCCCTGAAGACTACTCCTTTGGGGAAACTTTACATACCATGAGGGAACATTTCCACTGGGATGGCCAGGGCTACTCTTCTAAGAAAAGGCTCCGGCAGTTCCTTTTACTACCCCAGCACAGACCTCTTGCTATCCCTCCAGTTTTGGATATTGTGAATGATGTTTACTTGGAGTCTAGTCTAAATCCAGACAGATAGTACAGAATACCTGACTCTCACAAATTCCTTTATAAAAGCCCTGTGGCTGACCCAGAAACAATTTCCCAGGGTCCTAAGGGAGCTAAAGCTTCTATGGCTAAAAATCCTGTGCCTTCTGAAAGGGATTCCAGAGTCCTAGATAGATGGGGAAAGAAAATATACACCTCAGCAACTCTGGCTATGAAAGCATTAAATTGTCAGTTCCACATGCTGAAATCTCAGCAATTCCTAATGTCTCAATTAAAACAAAAAATGAGCACACATACTGAACAGTATGAATTCAAGGAAATGCAGGATCTGTTGCATGCAGCTGAATAGGTGGGCAAACATACTTTACAATGTGGATTTGATTCATTGGAAGCTTCCTGTAGAGCAGCTGTTACTGGCTCTGTCATACGAAGACATGCTTGGTTAAAAGAACAAACCCTTCCTGATCATGTTAAAGCAAAATTATTGGATGCACCTTTACAGCAGGATGTATTATTTGGTGTCAAAGCAGAAGAGGTTTTAAAGAAAATGGAGGATAAGGCAAAGTCTATGTAGACGGTCAAGGATTTTTTGCAAGTACAACCCCCTCGTTTCAGCAGAAATTGGCCAACGAAAAACTGGTCCTTCTCCGCTTCAGTCAGATCACAGAGAGGCAAATACAGACGCCCAAGGGGCAGAGGTCAGTCACAAGGCCCTTACAAACCTCGTCAATGGGGTACTGCTACCCAGAAAAGAGGAGAAGACAGGCCCCAGCAGAAGACAAACACAATGACTCGATCCTCAAACTACCAAGAAAATCTCTCCTGGCAGCTTCCTTGGGAGGAAAATTAGCATTTTTTGCAGACAACTGGCTCATCATCACAAAAGACAAATGGGTTCTAGACATCGTCTCTCAAGGATACAGATTCCACTTTCATACCTTACCAAGGATAAAAGGAATGCCAAACCTGCCACTAAATCAATGGGCAGAGGCACAAAAACAAATTACAGCTCTCATGGACATGAGAGCCATTCAACAGGTACCTACACAGGAGCAAGGACAAATATTTTACTCAAGACTCTTTCTAGTCCCAAGAAAGGACAAAGCATGGAGACCCATTCTGGATCTTTCAGTTATGAACACCTATCTGCAAGTACCAAAATTCAAGATGCTAACACTACAGCAGCTTCTTCCCATGTTGGGCAAGAATGCTTGGCTAGTAACATTGGACCTCAAGGAGGCATACCTACATGTCCCTATCAGACAAAATTGCAGATGATACCTCCGCTTCATTGCAGGTTCAACGCACTATCAATTCTCTGCACTGCCCTTTGGCTTATCTACTGTGCCCAGGGTCTTCACAAAATGCCTGGCACCAGTAATTGCATACTGCAGACAGAGGAATTCAAATATACCCATACCTGGACGACTGCCTAATTCAAGCAGAAAGCAAGGACATTCTTTTAAAGCATCTGGCATTTGTCAAACACCTAAGTTGCCTAGGGTACACAGTACACAAAGCATAATATTCCTGGGTGCCAGCTTGAATACAACTGCCCAGATGGCTTATCTCACGCCAGACAAGAAACAACAGCTGACTCAATATTTCAAAATAATGGCAACAAAGACCCAACTTCCTGCAAGAAAAATTCTGCAGGCCTTGGGATTCATGGCATCTTGCATACTACTAATACCATTTGCAAAACTGCATATGAGGAAATTACAATGGTACGTGAAAAGCGTATGGACTCAGCACAGCCACAGCTTGGAAACAATGATACCACTCATTCCCTGCCTTCGGGAGTTTCTATGGTGGGCACAGGCATGTCACCTCAACAAGGGTCAGCCTTTCACCTTACCCACAGCCAGGAAAACTATGACAACAGATGCATCGGACTATGCTTGGGGAGCACACATGGCAGGACAGTGCATTCAGGGCAAATGGACTACAGATCAGAGGCCTCTGCATATCAATCAAAAAGAAATGCTAGCAGTACAGAATGCCCTAACAGCTTTCAAGAACCTCTTACACCCAGGACAACTAATAATAAAGATGGACAATACCACAGTAATGTGGTACATAAACAAGCAAGGGGGCACACATTCCTACCCTTTATGCAGGCAAGCAATGACCTTGTGGAACACTGCACTGTCTTACCAGGTTCAATTACAAGCACAATTCCTGCCAGGAAAGAAAAACACATTGGCAGACTTACCTAAGCAGAAACATCATGGATCCACACTAGTGGAAACTAGATCCACAAGTATTTGCAGTGATAGCTCAAAAATGGGGATGCCCAGACACAGATCTGTTTGCAAGCCCCCAAAACTACCAACTTCAAAAATTTTGCACTAGGACATACCATCCACAAGCTTGGAAAGTGGACGCCCTCTCATTCAGTTGGAAAACATTAACAGTGTATGTCTTTCCTCCACTGCCTCTTCTAGCAAAGGTACTGCTGAAAGTCAGATTAGAGAGGCCACAAATGATGTTCATTGCACCAGACTGGCCACACGCATTGGTATCCAATTTTAAGGACCATGGCCCACCATGGATTTTACCACAAATTCCTCACCTACTTACCCAGCGAGACAATCAGATTCTACACAGCCAGCTCAAGACTTTAAACCTGGCTGCATGGCAAATTACCTAAACAACCAGCCAACACCTCTATCCAAAGCAGTTATGGATGTCATTCTGGAGGCCAGGAGGCCCAGCACCAGGAAAACCTATTCAGACAAATGGAGAAGATTTTGCACCTGGAACCAGGCTAAAGGCCAAAATCCCCTTGATCCAAACATTCCTCATATTCTACAATATTTAACTGAGATGTTGCACAAAGGTCTTTCCTTTTCATCTATTAAGATCCACGCCTCAGCAATTTCAGCTCATTACAACACGTATCCTCCTTTATTCTCACATTCACTCCTAAGACAGTACCTCAGAGGGGCTAAGAACATAAGACCACCAAGGAGAGCACCAACACCTACTTGGGATCTCAACTTTGTTCTGGAAAAGCTTACACTGCCGCCCTTTGAACCAGCTTTTTCAGCTGATTTAGTTTCTTTCATGGAAAACTGCCCTGCTACTTGCAATAACCTCAGCTAGAAGAGTCTCAGAGCTACAGGCACTAATGGCAGTGGAGCCTTTCCTCATTTGTCATCAAGACAGAGTCTCTCTACGAACTAACCCTTCCTTTATGACAAAGGTGGTATCCAGTGTGGCCCTAAACCAAACCATTCATTTGCCCACCTTTTTCCAAATCCCCAGAACAAAGGTGAAAGACTCCTGCACTCTTTGGACATTCACAGGCAATTACATTACTACTTGGATAAAACTAAGGCTTTCAGAAATTCTGACCAGCTCTCTTTGTAGCCTATGCTACAGGATCACAAGGAAAAGCGATCTCAAAACAGACCATTTCTAAATGGATAGGGCATTGCATACAATTCTGCTACACGCATCATGGGAAACCGGTACCTGCTAACATTAGGTCCAACTCCACCAGGGCTACAGCTACATCAGCAGCCTTTCTCAGGGGAGTGCCAACCAAGGATATTCTGGAAGCTGCAACTTGGAGTTCAGTGCACACCTTCACCAAACGCTATCACTTACCTCTATATTCTAAGACTAGAGCTGGTTTTGCCACTGCAGTTTTGCAGGGCCTACTGGCTCCTTCTAACCCTGTTTAACTCTACTTCCCAGCCTTAACTTTGGGATTCAACCCAAGTGTGATGACTGCAGCAGGGTAACACGAACATGTTCGAGTGTTCACCCTGCTGCAGTCCAGGTTACCCACCCTCCATCCCCTCTGAACTTGTCTATACCACTCTATCCTATTCAACCTCTGTGGTGTATTTGCTTGTGCCTAAAGGTATTGTTTTTATTTTTATCTAGAGATATATATATATATATATATATATATATATATATATATATATATATATATATTTTTTTTTTTTGCCTACCTATTGGGGGCACCTGATATCTGGGGCAAGAAAAACTGAAGAAAATGGCGGTGGATGCCTCTTATATACCCCTGGCGCTCTGACATCAGGGAAGAAGCGACAGCAACTGACGCCGAACCAAGACTTTGGAAGTCAGGCCGACTGCGGGACTGCCTGATGGCAGGATAACCCAAGTGTGATGACTTGCAGCAGGGTGAACACTCGAACATCTGCATTTATGGTAGGTACAAAACTGTACTTTATCCTGCTGGCAGGCTACCCGCAGTCAGCCAGAATTCCAAAGTCTAGGTCCGGCGTCGGTTGCTGTCGCCTCTTCCCTGACGTCAGTGCGCCAGGGGTATAAAAGATGCAGCCAACGCCATTTTCTTCAGTCTTTCTTGCCGCGTGGTGCCCGAAGCAGAAGCAGTGCCAGTCGGCCGACTCCTGAGATTTTCATTCTGAATCCAAAACCGAAGTCTTCTACAAAGCTAAATACCCCGTTAGGGAAACGTTTTCTTGCCTCAGACCGATGTCAGTAAAAGTTAATAACTGTATTTCTTGTGGGAAGCAAATACCTCATAAGGATTTCCACTCCTACTGTATTCCATGCCTAGGCCCAGACCACGACGTCAATGGTTGTCCGTTTTGTGCCAGGTTTAACAAGCGCACTATTAAACGTCGGTTTGATTTTGTCCGACATTATTTTGGCAGAAAATTCAATTACACGATGCCGTTGGAACTACCGACGACCGGAATACACAAAAAGCGCAAAGACAAGGACAGGCATCCGAGGCTCAAAACTGACGACGAGGCCTTCTAGGCCAGTCACCGGTTCTCCGGTTTTCAGCGAGGCGCCTACGCATCCCCTGACGACCGCTTCCACAGAACCACAGACTGCCTCCGACTCCCACATGGAGCTGGCTAGGCCTTCGGATGCTCTAGGTTTTCAGCCTACCGAAACTAACCCTTCAGAGGGAACCGAAGTAGCTGAGCCAATCCACAGCTTCAGAGGGTGTTTTCAGACCTACCCAGTTAACCATTAAACCCTCTGCTAAGTCTAAGCTCCCCTTAAAAACAAAGAAACAGATACAGCATTCTCCAGGACAGGCTTCCATGCCTAAGAAACAAATGCTCAAAATGGCCGCAGACCTAATCACCCTGATCCAGGGGGGGTCCCATCCCCCTCCTGATAAAAGGCCCAGACAGGATGCAGACTATGAATCTTCTGACCAGGTGTCCATTTCTTCAGATTCATCCTCAGACCTAGGATATTCTTTACCCCCTTATGAGGATTCTGATGCTGAGGAATCAATTCCATCAGCCTCTCCGCCTGAGGACTACTCCTTTGGGGGAGACCTCACATACTATGAGGGAGCATTTCCATTGGGAAGGCCAGGATTACTCAGAATCCAAGAAAAGGCTCAGAGACTTCCTTTTATTACCTCAACACAGACCCCTTGCTATTCCGCCAGTGTTAGATATTGTGGATGATGTGTACACTTAATCCAGCTTAAACCCTGACTGCTTACCTCCAGCCTCAGTTAAACCTGATAGGTATTACAGAGTCCCTGACTCTCTCAAATTTATGTATAAAAGCCCTGTTGCTGACCCTGAAACTATTTCTCAGGGATCCAAAGGGATTAAGGCCTCATCAGCAAAAAACCCAGTTACCTCTGACAGAGATTCCAGAGCATTAGATGGGGAAAGAAAGTATATACGTCTGCAACTTTAGCAATGAGAGCCTTAAATTGCCAGTTTCACATGCTAAAATATCAGCAATTTTTGATGTCTCAGTTGAAACAAAAGATGCTTCCAGATTCAGATCCTCAAAATTTTAGAGAAATGCAGGATTTATTGCATGCATCTGAACAAGTGGGAAAACATACTTTGCAATGTGGGTTTAATTTCTTAGAGGCCTCCTGTAGAGCACCAGTTACAGGCTCTTTCATTAGAAGACATGCTTGATTAAAAGAACATACGTTACCAGATCATGTTAAGGCAAAATTATTAGATGCACCTTTGCAGCAGGATGTGTTGTTTGGAGTTAAGGAAGAGGAGGTATTAAAGAAGATGGAGGATAAGGCAAAATCTATGCAAACGGTGAAGGATTTCTTACAGGTTCAGCCTCCTCGTTTTAGCAGAAATTGGCCAACAAAGAATTGGTCCTTTCCAGTCACAGACAGACCTCAAAGGGGCAGATACAGACGTCCAAGAGGTAGAGGTCAAGCACAAGGTCCTTACAGACCTCGACAATGGGGTACACCAGGCCAGAAAGAAGGGGAAGACAGGCCCCAACCATATAAAAAGCAGCCTCAATGACTTCCCACTACAGCTGCGAAACAGCTCTCTCTTGGCAGCCCCCATAGGAGGAAAACTGGCACTTTTCTATCACAATTGGCATTGCATCACCAAAGACAAATGAGTTCTCAACATTATATCTCAAGGTTACAGGTTCCACTTTCTCACACTGCCAAGGTTAAAAGGAATGCCAAATCTGCCACCAAATCAGTGGGTAGAGGCTCAAAAACAAATTACAGCACTCATGGACATGAAAGCTATTCAAAAGGTACCACCACAGGAGCAAGGACAAGGATTTTACTCGACTCTTTCTGGTTCCCAGAATGGACAAAGCCTGGAGACCCATTCTGGATCTTTCTTCTCTAAACACTTACCTGGATGTTCCGAAATTCAAAATGTTGACACTACAGCAGCTTCCTCCCATGCTGGGCAAGAAAGCTTGGCTCGTGACTTTGGACCTCAATGAGGCATACCTGCATGTTCCTATCGGACAAAACTGCAGAAGATACCTCAGATTCATAGCTGGTTCAATGCACTATCAATTCTCTGCACTGCCCTTTGGCATATCTCTTCACAATGTGCCAGGCACCAGTAATTGCATTTTGCAGACAAAAAGGAATTCAAATTTATCCGTACCTGGACGACTGCCTGATTCAAGCAGAGAGCAAGGACATTCTTCTAAAGCATCTGTTCGTAAAAAAAGTTGCCTGGGGTACACAGTAAACAAAAAGAAATCAAAACTAGTGTCCTCACAAGAGATAATATTCCTGGGTGCCAGCATGAACACAACGGCCCAGATAGCTTATCTCACGCCAGACAAGCAAGGACAAATGACTCAATACTTTCATTTGATGGCAACAAAGACCCAACTCCCTGCAAGAAAAATTCTGCAGGCCTTGGGCTACATGGCATCTTGCATACTACTAATTCTATATGCCTGACTGCATATGAGGAAACTACAATGGTACCTAAAGAGTGTATGGTCTCAACACTGTCAAAGTTTTGAAACAGTTATACCACTAATTCCTTGCCTTCAACAGGAGTTTCGATGGTGGGCTCAAGCGTGTCACCTCAACAACAGACAGCCTTTTATTCAACCCACAGCCAGGCAAACACTGACAACAGATGCATCGGATTACACCTGGGGAGCACACATGGCAGGAAAATGTATCCAGGGCGAGTGGCCCACAGAGCAAAGACATCTCCACATCAATCAAAAAGAGATGCTAGCTGTACAAAATGCTGTTATAGCTTTCAAGAACCTACTGCATCCAGGACAATTACTACTAAAGACAGACAACACCACAGTTATGTGGTACATAAAGAAGCAAGGGGGCACACACTCCTACCCCCTCTGCAGACAAGCCATGACCTTGTGGAACACAGCTCTAAACTACCAAGTTAATCTGCAAGCACAATTCCTGCCAGGAGAGAAAAACACACTGGCAGACGACCTAAGCAGAAACATTATGGACCCACACGAATGGGAACTGAATCCACAAATATTCAGAATGATAACACAAAAATGGTGGAGCCCGGACATAGATCTGTTTGCTTCCCCAAAGAACTGCCAATTACAGAAATTCTGCACAAGGGGCTACCATCCACAAGCATGGAAATTGGATGCCCTCTCATTGAGCTGGAAAAAAACTACAAGTATATGCTTTCCCTCCTTTACCTCTCCTCCCAAAGGTACTCATAAAAGCCAGGCAGGAAGAGCCAAAAATGATACTGATTGCACCAGACTGGCCACGCCAGCACTGGTACCCAGTCTTAAAGAACTTAACACAAGAACCACCCTGTATTTTGCCTCAAATCCCAGAGTTGCTGACAGCACAACAATCAGAAACTTCACAGCCAGCTAAAGACCTTAAACCTAGCTGCTTGGAAAATTCCCTAGTCAAGCAAGCAATGCCTCTCTCCAAAGCTGTTATGGATGTCATTCTGGAGGCCAGAAGGCCTAGCACCAGGAAAGCATACTCTGATAAATGGAAGAGATTCTGTGCCTGGAACCAAGCGCACAGCCTTAACCCTCTTGTCCCAAACATTCCTCAGATACTGCAATACTTATCTGAGATGCTGGACAAGGGCCTCTCTTTTTCATCCATCAAGATCCACGTCTCGACTACCTCTGCTCATTACAACACGGATCCACCAATTTTTTCTAATCCTTTGCTCTAACAATACCTCAGAGGGGTTAAAAACATAAGACCGCCACGTAGAGCACCTACACCAATGTGGGACCTCAACTTTGTTTTGGAAAAATTAACTCTACCTCCTTTTGAGCCAGCTAACACAGCAGAAATAAAATACATATCTTGGAAAACTGCTGTGCTACTGGCAATTACATCAGCACGAAGAGTTTCAGAATTACAGGCACTAATGGCAGTGGAACCTTTCCTCATCTTCCACCAGGACAGGGTGTTTTTAAGAACTAACCCTACGTTTATGCCAAAGGTGGTATCAAGTGTGGTTCTGAACCAAACTATTCACTTGCCAACTCTTTATCCAAAACCACAGAACAAAGGAGAGAAATTGCTACATTCTTTGGACATTCACAGACAGTTACGCTTCTACTTGGACAAAACAAAAGCTTTCAGAAAATCTGAGCAATTATTGGTAGCATACGCTACAGGAGCACAGGGAAAAGCCATTTCAAAGCAGACTATTTCAAAATGGATAGGACACTTTATACGTTTCTGCTATACCCACCATGGGAAACCTGTACCTAGCAGCATTGGATCTCACTCCACCAGGGCAACAGCCACTTCAACTGCCTACTTCAGAGGAGAACCTGCCAAAGATATTTTGGAAGCAGCAACATGGAGTTCTGTGCCGACCTTCACCAAACATTACCATTTGCCTTTATACTCCAAATCCAGAGCTGGCTTCACCACTGCTGTACTGCAGGTCCTTATAGCCACCCCTGATGCCTAATAGATCCAGCCTCCCTACCTCAGCTTTGGGATTCCACCCAAGTGTAATGACTGCAGCAGTGTAACATGAATGAACATAGTACAGTTTTGTACCTACCATAAATGTAGATGTTCGAGTGTTGACACTGCTGCAGTCCAGCTTACCCTCCCTCCTTCCCCTCTTACTTTCTGGTACTTACCTAGGACAGCTAACCTTTTTACCTATGGGGAGTAATCTAAAAATGGTTGTTTGCTTTTCTTTTATATTGTTTACTAGCAATTTGAATTGCCTACCTATTCGGGGGCACCTGACATCTGGGGCAAGAAAAACTGAAGAAAATGGCGTCGGCTGCATCTTATATACCCTTGTCACACTGATGTCAGGGAGGAGGCAATAGCAACCAACGCCGGACCAAGACTTTGGAACTCTGGCCGACTGCGAGACCGCCTGATGGCAGGATAACCCAAGTGTAATGACTGCAGCAATGTCAACACTCGAACATCTACATTTATGGTAGGTACAAAACTGTACTTTCCTCAGAGAGGCTTCAAATATCAGACGACCCAGAAGGCCATCCATGCCAGCCTGGGACCTGAATTATGTTTTGGAAAAACTAACCTTACCACCCTTCGAGCCTGCTGATTCAGCAGAACTAAAATACCTCTCCTGGAAGACTGCTTTTCTGCTAGCTATCACCTCACCCCGAAGGGTTTCAGAACTTTAGGCACTGATGGCCATTGAGCCCTTCATCATTTTCCATGCAGATAAGGTCTCCCCAAGGACTTAACCCCTCCTTTATGCTCAAGGTGGTATCTAGTGTGAGTCTCAACCAGGCCATACATCTACCCACCTTCTTCCCTAACCCCCAAAACAAGGGGGAAAGAATTCTTCACTCACTAGACGTGCACAGACAGCTCAGATACTACCTAGACCGTACTAAAACCTTCAGGAAAACAAATCCAACTACTGGTCAGCTTTACCTCAGGGGCAGAGGAGAAGCCTACTTCCAAGCAAACCATCTCCAAATGGCTATCATACTGCATCCATGTCTGATACAGATTTCATAAGAAACCACCCCGTAAGTCTCTTTGTACCCATTCCACTAGGCAGCCTCCACTTCCACAGCATTCCTGAGAGGAGTCCCCACCAGGGACATCTTGAAAGCTGCCACCTGGTCCTCTGTCCATACCTTTACTAAGCATTACCATCTACCTCTTTTCTCCAAGGCTAGGGCAGGGTTTGCCAATGCAGATGTTCTTCTTGTTTCACTGTTGCAGTCATTACACTTGGGTTATCCTGCTGGCAGGCTACCCTCAGTTGGCCTGAGTTCCAAAGTCTAGGTCCAGCGTCGGTTGCTGTTACTTCTTCCCTGACATCAGTGCGCCAGGGGTATAAAAGATGCAGCCGCCATTTTCTTCAGTCTTTCTTGCCGCGCGGTGCCCAAAGCAGAAGCAGTTCGCAAGTGCCAGTCGGCCGACTCCTGAGATTTTCCTGTTCGAATTTCAGATCAGAAGTCTTCATTAAAAGCTAAGTACCCCATTGAGGAAAACTTTTTTCTTGCTCCAGACCGATGTCAGAAAGGGTTAATAATTGTATTTCTTGTGGGAAGCAAATACCTCATAAGGACTTTCATTCTTACTGTATTCCTTGCCTAGGCCCTGACCACGATGTTGCTAGTTGTCGGTTTTGTGCTAGATTTAACCAACGCACTATTAAGCGTCGGTACGATTTTGCATTTCACTATTTTGGCAGAAGATTTAATTACACGATGCCGTCGGATAGCACTCCGACTACCGGAATTCACAAGAAACGCAAAGAAAAGGACAGGCATCCAAGGTCCAAAACCGATGACAAGGCTTCCTCTAAGCCAGTCGCCAGTTCTCAGTGAGGCGCTTTTGCAGCCCCTGACGCCCACTACTTTGGACCCGCAGGCCGCTACAGACTCCCACATGGAGTCGCCTAGGTCGCGGGAAGCTCAAGGTATTGGACCTTCGGAGACTATTTCCTCAGATGGGTCCGGAGCCGCTGAGCAGGCATATGCTTCTGAAGATGTTTTCAGACCTCAATTATACATTAAAGCGACTTCAGCTACAAAGGCAAAGACTAAAGCACCTTTAAAGACAAAGAAACAAGTACAACAGCCTCATGGTCAGGCCTCCATGCCCAAAAAACAGATACTTAAAATGGCCGAAGACCTAATTACTTTGATCAGGGGTTCTCATCCCCCTCCTGATAAGAGGCCTAGGCAAGAGACAGAATATGAATCTTCAGATGAGGTTTCCATTTTATCTGATTCCTCTTCTGATCAGGAATACTCTCTTCCTCCCTATGAGGATTCTGATGCTGAAGAATCTATCTCTTCAGCCTCTCCTCTGGAGGATTACTCTTTTGGGGAAACCTTGCATGCCATGAGGGAACATTTCCACTGGGAGAGCCAAGATTATTCAGAATCTAAGAAAAGGCTCAGAGACTTCCTTTTACTCCCACAGCATAGGCCCCTAGCTGTTCCACCTGTGTTAGACATTGTAGATGATGTATTTTCAGAGTCCAGTCTGACCCCTGACTCCTTACCTCCAGCTTCTGTTCAGCCGGACAAGTACTACAGGGTTCCTGACTCTCATAAATTCCTTTTCAAAAGCCCTGCTGCTGACCCAGAAACTATCTCTCAGGGTCCCAAAGGGGTCAAGGCATCCACTGCAAAAAAAAACCTACCCCCTCTGACAGGGATTCTAGGGCATTGGACAGATGGGGAAGAAGATTTACACCTCTGCTACCTTGGCTATAAGGGCTTTAAATTGTCAGTTTCATATGCTCAAATATCAGCAATATATTATGTCACTGCTTAAACAGAAAATGTTGCTAAATTCTGAATGTGCAGAAAACAAAGAAATGCAAGATTTATTGCATACAGCTGAGGAAGTTGGAAAGCATACCTTGCAATGTGGTTTTGATTCTTTGGAGGCCTCCTGCAGGGCCACTGTTAGGGTTCTGTCATCAGGAGGCATGCTTGGTTAAAGGAACAAAATCTGCCTGACCGTGTCAAAGCAAAATTATTATATGCTCCATTACAGCATGATACCTTGTTTGGCATTAAAGCAGAGGAGGTGTTAAAGAAAATGGAGGACAAAGCTAAATCTATGCAAGTGGTTAAAGATTTTTTACAGGTACAACCTCCAAGATTTAGCAGACACTGGCCTACAAAGAATTGGTCCTTTCCAGTGTCAGACAGACCACAAAGGGGCAGATACAGATGCCCAAGAGGCAGATTCCAGCCCCAAGGTTGTACAGGTCTAAACAATGGAGTGCTTCTACCTCCAAAAGTGGTGAAGACAAATCACAGCCATACAGGAAACAGTCCCAATGACTTCCCCCTGCCTGCACCAAGCACTAATCTTTTGGCAGCACCTTTAGGGGGGAAAACTAGCACCTTTTTCTCAAAATTGGCACATAACACAGGACAAATGGATCCTAGACATAGTGTCACAAGGCTACAAGTTTCACTTCCATACCCTGCCAAGGACAAACGGCTGGCCAGACCTGCCAAAACATCATTGGGAAGAGGCACAAAAACAAGTTTTATCCCTCATGGACATGAGGGCCATACAACAAGTACCAGAGCAAGAGCAGGGACAAGAATTTTATTCAAGACTGTTCTTGGTACCAAGAAATGACAAGACCTGGAGACCAATACTGGACCTGGAGACCAATACTGGACCTATCTGTTCTAAACATATCTGAATATACCAAAATTCAGAATGTTGACTCTGCAGCAGCTTCTGTCCATGCTGGGCAAGAAGGCTTGGCTTGTGACTTTAGACCTAAAAGAGGCGTACCTGCATGTCCCAATCAGACAAACATGCAGAAGATACCTCCGATTCAAAGCTGCCTCAATGCACTACCAATTCTCTGCACTGCCCTTTGGCTTATCTACTGTGCCCAGTGTCTTCACAAAGTGCCTGGCACCAGTAATTGCATTCTGCAGACAGAGGAATACAAATATATCCTTACTTGGACGACTGCGTCATTCAAGCAGAGAACAAGGACATTCTACTACAGCATCTGGCGTTCATAAAGAGATTTCTAACAGGCCTAGGGTTACACAGTCAACGAAAAGAAATCAAAACTAGTATCCTCACGAGATAATATTCCTGGGTGCAAGCTTAAATACAACTGCCCAGATGGCTTATCTCACGCCAGACAAACAAAGGCAACTGACTACATATTTCAAACTGTTGGCAACAAAGGCCCAGTTATCTGCAAGAAAAAATCTGCAGGCTTTGGGCTTCATTGCATTCTACTAACTCCATATGCGAGACTGCATATGAGGAAACTTCAGTGGGACCTAAAAAGTGTTTGGGCTCAACATTGCCACAGCCTGGAAATAGTAATTACCCTCATTCCCTGCCTGCAGCAGGTGTTTCGATGGTGGGCGAAGGCTTGTCACCAGAACAAGGGACAGCCATTCACTTTACCCCCAGCCAGGCAGACATTAACAACGGATGCATCAGATTATGCCTGGGGGGGGCCCACATGGCAGGAAGATGTATTCAAGGCACATGGTCCACAAACCAAATGCATCTGCATATCAATCAAAAAGAGATGCTAGCTGTTCAGAATGCTCTGACAGCCTTCAAGGACCTACTTCATCCGGGACAACTACTGATAGACAGACAACGCCACGGTCATGTGGTATATAAACAAGCAGGGATGCACTCATTCTTATCCCCTTTGCAGACTGGCCATGACTTTGTGGGACACAGCATGGACTTACCAAGTGCATCTGCAGGCACAATTCCTGCCAGGAAAGATAAATACTCTGGCAGATGAACTAAGCAGAAACCTCATGGATCACCACGAGTGGAAATTGGGTCCACAAGTCTTCAGCATAACAAGGAAATGGGGATGCCCGGATATAGATCAATTTGCTTCTCCTCACAACTACCAACTAAAAAGATTCTGCACAAGGACTTGTCATAGACAAGCATGCAAAGTGGACGCCCTATCTTTCAACTGGAAAAAACTTAGCAGTATATGCCTTTCCTCCACTGCCTCTCTTTCCCAAGGTACTCCTAAAGGTCAGACAAGAGAAGCCAAAAATTATACTGATTGCCCCAGACTGGCCTCGCCAGTACTGGTATCCAATTCTAAGGAACATGACTCAATGCTCGGCCAGGACCTTGCCTCAAATACCTCATCTACTGTCACAACAAAACAATCAGATCCTACACAGCCAACTCAATACCTTAAATCTGGCAGCATGGCAGATAATGTAGTCATACAAAGCGCACCTCTCACTAAAGCTGTAATGGATGTCATATTGGAGGCCAGAAGGCCTAGTACCAGATAATCTTACACCAGAAAATGGAAGAGATTCCGTGCCTGGAACCAGGCACAAGGAATTGACACAGCTGTACCAAATATTCCTCAGATTTTGCAATATTTAACTGAGATGATGGACAAAGGCCTATCCTTTTCATCAATTAAAATTCATGCCTCTGCCATTTCGGCTCATTACAATACAGAGCCACCAATCTTTTTTCATCCTTTGTTAAGGCAGTACCTCAGAGGAGCCAAAAACTTATGGCCTCCAAGGAGATCACCATTACCTGCATAGGACCTCAATTACGTTTTGGAAAAACCTCACCCTGCCTCCTTTTGAGCCAGCCGCTACAGCTGATATAAAATTTTTATCTTGGAAAAACAGCTCTGCTCCTAGCAATAACCTCTGCAAGACGAGTCTCGGAGCTACAGGCACTCATGGCTGTGGAACCTTTTATTTTTTATCCAGACAGGGTTTCTCTGAGGACCAACCTGGCATTTATGCCTAAGGTAGTGCCCAGTGTGCCCTTAACCAAACTATTCATCTGCCTACTTTTTATCCAAACCCACAGAATAAGGGGGAGAGAATTCTGCATTCTTTGGACATTCACAGACAACTATGCTTCTACTTGAACAGAACCAAAGCTTTCAGAAAGACTGAGCAACTGCTAGTGGTATATGCTGCAGGATCACAAGGAAAGGCTAACTCAAAGCAGACTATTTCAAAATGGATAGGTCCCTGCATTCGTTTATGTTCACAACATGGCAAATCAGTGCCTAAGGGCATTAGGCCACATTCAACCAGAACAGCAGCCACCTCAGCAGCCTTCTCAGAGGAGTACCAACGAAGGATATTTTGGGGGCTGAAACTTGGACTTCAGTGCACACTTTTACAAAGCACTACCACTTACCTCTTTACTCTAAATCCAGAGCAGGCTTTGCCACTGCAGTTCTGCAAGGCCCTCATGGCCACTCCTAATTCTATTTAGACCCAGCCACCTAACCTCAGCTTTGGGACTCAACCCAAGTGTAATGACTGCAACAGTGAAACACGATGAACATAGTACAGTTGTGTACCTACCATAAATGTAGATGTTCAAGTGTATTCACTGTTGCAGTCCAGGTTACCCACCCACCATCCCACTTTCTTTGCTGGGACTTATCTGTACTTCTCTATTCTATACAACCTATGTGGTGTATTTGCTTGTAGATGATGGTAATTTTTATGTTAGTGCATGCTTTTTTATAAGCAATATTTTTAGCCTACCCTTTTGGGTGCACCTGTCATCTGGGGAAAAGAAAAACTAAGAAAATGACATTGGCTGCATCTTGTATACCCCTGGCGCACTGACGTCAGGGAAGAGGCGAGAGCAACCGACGCCGGACCAGGACTTTGGAATTCGGGCCGACTGCGGGTAGCCTGCCAGCAGGATAACCCAAGTGTAATGACTGCAACAGTGAATACGCTCTAACATCTACATTTATGGTAGGTACAGAACTGTACTTAATTCGTGCTTCACTGGTGCAGCCATTACATTTGGGTTATCTGCCTGCAGGTAGCCCTCAGCCAGCCTGAATATTGAAGTCTTGGATTCCTGTGTTGGCTGCTCTCTCTTCTTCCATGACATCAGGTCGTCAGGCATATAAAACATGCAGCCGACACCATTACATCAGTATTTTTTTGCTGCACGGTGCCCGAAGCAGTTCGCAGGTGCTGGTCGGCCGACTCCTGAATTTTTTGTTTTCGAGTTTGAGAACTGAAGTCTTAGAAAAAAGCTAAGTACTCCGTTGGGAATCCTTTTTCTTGCTCTTAACTGATGTCAGTAAAAGTTAACAATTGTCTTACCAGTGGAAAGCAAATACCTCAAAGATTTTCATTCATACTGCATTCCCTTGCTGTCAGTTTTGTGCCTTATTCAACCCCCGAACTATTCATCACCAGTCTATTTTCGCAGCAAATTATTTTGGTACTCTTTAACTATCCAGAAATGACTTCGGTAAGCCATCCGACTACCGATATTCCAAAAAAATGTAAGGATAAAGACAGCGACAGACTGCATAGGTCCAAAACTGCAGATGACGCTTCCATTAAGCTAGTCGCCAGTTCGCCGGTACTCAGTGAGGTGCTTTTTCAGCCCCTGATACCAGCTACTTCAGATTCGCAGACCCATTCGGAGTCTGGTATGCCGCAAGATGCTTTTTTGACTATGGAACTTGTGGATGTCTCTTCCTTGGATGGGTCCGGAGGCGCTGTGCAGGCACCGGCTTCTGAAGGTGTATTCAGTCCTGCAGATTTGCATTTTAAACCAACGCCATCTTCTTCATCAAGGCGTAAAACTTGACCCACGCCTAGAAAACCGACGTCCAAACGCATGTTCAGGCCCATATGCCTAACAAACCAAATGGTAAGAATGGCTGAAGACCTTATTGCTTTAATTAGGGGAAGCCAGCCTTCCCCCTCCGAGACCTAGAGGGAGAAGCCAGCCTTCCCCCTCTAAGAGACTTAGAACTGATTTTCCTTCTGATTCTTCTGATCAGGATTCTGAAATTTCTGTTTCTTCTGATTACTAGGATTTGCCCTTATCTACCTATGAGGATTCTGATGCAGAGGATTCCATTCCCACTGCTTCCCCTCCAGAAGATTTTTCTTTTGGTAAAACCTTGCACACTCTTAGGGAGCATTTCCGCTGGGAAAGCCAGGATTACTCTGACTCCAAAAAGAGGCTTAGGGAATTCTTACTCCTCCCTCAACACGGGCCTTTGGCTATCCCTCCTGTTTTGGATATTGTAGATGATGCCTTCTTGGAATCTGTCCTGACCCCAGACACACTACCTCCAGCTCCCAGGAAACCTGACAGGTATTACAGAGTACCTGACTCTCTAGTTCCTCTTCAAGAATCCTATTGCGGATCCAGAGACCATTTCCCAAGGACCATAGGGCATTAAGGCTACTGCTGTTAAAAACCCTACCCCTTCTGATAGAGATTCCAGGGCCTTGGACAGATGGGGTAAGAAGGTATACACTTCTGCTACTTTGGCCATTAGGGCCTTAAATTGCCAGTTTCATATGTTAAAATATTAGCAGCATATTATGGGACTACTTAAACAAAAAATTATGTTGATTCCTGACTGTGCTGAACATAAAGAAGTACAGGATTTAATGCATTCTGCTGAACAAGTTGGTAAACATAGTTTGCAATGTGGTTTTGACTGTTTAGAAGCATCTTGCAGAGCTGCTGTCACTGCGTCTGTACTTAGAAGGCATGCTTGGCTTAAGGAGCAAAACTTGCCAGATCATGTTAAAGCTAAATTACTGGATGCTCCCTTAAACCAAGACCACCTTTTGGCAACAATGCAGAGGAAGTCCTTAAAAAGATGGAGGAAAAAGCTAAATCTATGTAAACTGTTAAAGATTTCCTGCAAGAACAGCCTCCCAGATTTAGTAGGCATTGACCTAAGAATTGGTCCTTTCCAGTCTCTTCCAGGCCTTCTCAGTCCAAACCCAGGAACAGCAGACCACCTAGGTTACAGTCTCAGGCTACACACAGGTCTAAGCGGTGGGGGGGCTCCCACTTCCAAAGCTGGAAGTAGTAAGACACCCCCTATGGAAAGATGTCACAATGACTTAACATTAACCCTTCCAAGCCCTGCTCAACTGCCTGCTCCCTTAGGAGAAAAGCTCCCCCTGCATGCAAAAAACTGGGAACTCGTTACCCAGGACAAATGGATTTTTAAATATAGTTTTCCAAGGATACAGATTCCACTTCCACACCTTACCAACCCCAAACGCTTGGCCAGACCTACCCCCAAATCAGTGGGCAGAGGCTCAACAGCAGGTTTTCACTCTTCTAAGTATCAGGGCTATTCAGCCTGTCCCAGCAGAAGAAAGGGGACAGGGTTTTTACTCAAGACCTTTCCTGGTACCCAGAAAAGACAGCTCCTGGCATCCTATCCTGGACCTGTCTATTCTAAACACCTTTTTGGTTATCCCAAAATTCAAATGCTAACACTTAAACAACTGCTTCCTATGCTAGGCAAAGATGCCTGGTTGGCAACCTTAGACTTGAAGGAAGCTTACCTGCACATTCTAATAACGGAATCTTGCAGGAAATGCCTACGCTTCAGAGCAGGCTCCATGCGCTATTAGATGTTCATCGTGTTTCACTGATGTCCTTCAAGAATGCAACTGCAGTCATAACATGTGGGTTGTCCTGCCTCAGGCAGCCCTCGGTCGGCCGGATTCCAAAGTCTGGGTCCGACGTCGGCTGATGTCGCATTTCTCTCCGACGTCAGAGCGGCTGGAGTATATAAGCATCAGCCGACGCCATTTTCTTCAGTCTTTTCTTGCCGCACGGTGCCCGAAGCAGAAGCAGGCAAGTGCCAGTCGGTCAGCTCCTGTATTCTACGATAACGAAGTCATCAAAAAAGCTAAGTACCCCGTTGGGGACCTTTTCTTGCCTCAGCCGATGTCAGAAATTACTGAAAAAGTTAACAATTGTCTTTTTTGTGGTAAACAAATACCTCATAAGGATTTCCACTCTTACTGCCTCCCTTGCCTGGGCCCAGACCACGACGTCTCGGCCTGTGTAGCCTGTGCTCGCTTCAACAAGCGCACTCTCAGGTGCCGGGCGGAGTTCGCTGAAGATTTTTTCGGCGATAAATTTGCTTACACCATGCCGTCGGATCTTCTGACATCGCAAACTCCCAAAAAGCGAAAAGACCGGGACCGACATCCTCGGCCCGCGTCTACCACCGACTCTGCGCCAAAACCTAGCGCGAGTGCTCCGGTTCCCTCTGAGACGGTCTCTCCACCGCTCCGAACCGAAGACACCGCATTACCGACGACTTCGATTCCAGACATTACTCCGACGCCAGTTATAGACTTTCCTCCGGATACCGAAACCGAGGAAATGCCCGAGACTATTGCTGTAGACAAGGTCACTCCTGCACGTGGAGCTGCCAGGCCTCCTATGGCCATGTCTATTAAGGCCTACACTAGGGCTAAGGCAGCCAGCAAAACAAAGCATATTACTTCTAAATCCTTACCTCAGCCGACTCCGGAGACGCAAATTATGTCCATGGCTGCTGATTTAATTTCTATGATTAGAGGTTCACAGGCCCATCCTGAGAGAGCATCCCAGCCTCCTCCTGATAAAAGGCCCCGGGTTGAACCCTCTGACCCTACTCCTTCAGATGAAGACTCTGAGGGCTCTGTCCACTCTGATAGCCAGGAAGAGCTCTTCCAGACCTATGAGGACTCGGATGCAGAAGATTCCATCCCTTCAGCCTCCCCTCCTGAGGATATTTCTTTTGGGGAAGTTCTGCACACCATGAGGGAACATTTCAAGTGGCAGGGTCAGGAATATTCTGATTCTAGGAAACGCCTTAGGACTTTCCTTAGAAGCCTCAGCACAGGCCCTTAGCTATTCCTCCTGTGCTTGATGTTCTGGATGATTTGTATTCTGACTCTAGTGCTACCCCTGATTCTCTTCCTCCTGCTCCAGCCAAGCCAGACAGGTATTACAGGGTCCCAGAAACTCATTCCCATTTATTCAGGGCCCATACTGCTGATTTGGAAACTATTTCACAGGGGCCTAAAGGAGTTTCAGCCTCCACCTCAAAAAATCCTTTGCCCTCCAACAGGGAAGCAAGTTCATTAGAGAGATGGGGCAAAAAGGTTTACACATCCACTACCTTATCTACGAGAGCATTAAATTGCCTTTTTCATATGTTACAATATCAGGATTATCTCTTAGAAGATTTACAAAAAACATTAGCTTCTCCTGATCCTTTAGACAGGAAGACTTTGCAGGAAGCTGTACATAACACTCAGCAAGTAAGCAATCACTTCCTGCAGTGTGGATATGATGCACTGGAAGCTTCATGTAGGGCAGCTATGACAGGGGCAGTGATTCGTAAACATGCTTGGTTAAAAGATCAACCTCTACCAGATCATGTAAAAGCAAAACTTCTGGATGCACCTTTGGAAAAGAACAAGCTTTTTGGTGCAAATGCTAAGGATGTGTTAAAGACCATCGAAGAAAAAGCAAAATCAGTTCAGACTGTGAAAGATTTCCTCCAGGTTCAACCTCCCAGATTCAGTAGGAATTGGCCTTCAAAAAACTGGTCCTTTCCTAATCCAGAAAAGTTTCAAAGGGGTAAGAACAGACGTGGCCGAGGAAGAGGCCAATACAGAGGCCCTTACAGGGGACGACAATGGCAGCCAGGAAACCAAAGAAGTGGCGAGGGTTTCACCTGCCCAACAACCACAAACTCAATGACTTTCCTCTACTACCGCCTACCAGGGAACAACTAGAAGCTCCCTTGGGCGGGAAATTATCTGGCACAGACTGACAAAGGACAAATGGATTTTGGACATTATAGACCGAGGGTACAGGTTTCATTTTCATACCTTACCAAGAAAACAAGGCATGCCAAACCTACCACAAAATCAAAGGGCAGAGGCTGTCAAGCAAATCACTCTGCTGACTCGAATGAAAGCAATAGAAAGAGTTCCACAACAAGAACAAGAACAGGGGTTTTACTCAAGACTGTTCCTTGTTCCAAGAAAAGAATCTCAATGGAGACCAATACTGGACTTGTCCGCATTAAACACCTTTCTCATAGTACCAAAGTTCAAAATGCTGACTCTACAGCAACTCCTTCCCATGCTGGGCAAGGAGTCGTGGCTGATTACTCTGGATCTCAAGGAGGCATACCTGCATGTCCCTATCAGACACAGCTGCAGAAGATACCTCAGATTTCTTGCAGGGCCAGAGCATTATCAATTCTCAGCATTGCCATTTGGCTTATCTACTGTGCCCAGAGTATTTACAAAATGCCTGGCTTCAGTAATTGCTCATTGCAGGCTCCAGGGTATACAAATTTACCCGTACCTGGACAACTGCCTCATACAAGCGGACGACAAATTGATGTTGACAAAAAACCTGGATTATGTCATACGATTACTTCAAGCTCTGGGATACACAGTCAACTTCCAAAAGTAAAGACTGCAGCCATCCCAGCAAATAATCTTCTTAGGAGCCAAACTAGACACAGCCTCTCAGATGGCTTACCTGACAGAAGACAAGCAAGAGAAGTTAACTCATTACTTCAAAGGTTTAGCAAAACTCACCCAGATGACTGCAAGGAGATTCCTACAGGCCCTGGGTTACATGGCATCCTGCATTCTACTGGTTCCATTAGCAAAACTACACATGAGAAAGCTTCAATGGTACCTAAAAAACATTTGGTCTCAACACAGCAACAACTTGGAGACAATCATACCACTCATTCCATGCCTACAAAAGGAATTCCTATGGTGGGCTTCGGTGAGCCAGGAAAACACAGGTATGTCATTCAAAAACCACAGATAACACAGACCATGACTACAGATGCCTCAGACCTTGGATGGGGGCACATGAAAGGCAGGTGTATACAAGGACAATGGTCTCCAAAGGAAACACATCTGCATATAAACCAAAAGGAAATGCTGGCAGTAATGCATGCCATCGAGGCTTTTCAACACCAACTCCAGCAAGGCCATTTAATGATACGGACAGACAACACCACTGTGATGTGGTACATAAACAAGCAGGGGCACCCACTCTTACCCCTTTGCAGACTGACAATGCAGCTTTGGGAGAAATCACTGAGCCTAAACATCCAGTTACAATCCCAGTTTGTTCCAGGAAAAGACAATGTGTTGGTGGACAGCCTAAGCAGGAATTTCACAGATCCACACGAGTGGAGGTTACATCCGAAGGCCTTCAGACAACTCACTTCGACATGGGGCAAGCCAGAAGTGGACCTATTTGCCTCTCACCTCAACCATCTTCTACCAAAATTTTGCACAAGGACATACCATCCAAAAGCTTGGAAAATAGATGCCCTCTCATTCAACTGGAACTCCCTAGCAATCTATGCATTCCCACCTCTGCCACTGATGACCTCAGTATTACTAAAGATCAAAGTAGAGAAGCCCAAGGGAATCATAATAGCTCCGGATTGGCCAAGACAACACTGGTACCCACTACTACGGAGCATATGTCACACCAGGAGGTGGGCCCTCCCTCAGTGGCCTCTACTTTTGGCTCGACACAATTTCGAAACACTGCATCCAAACCTTCAGACACTGCAGCTAACAGCCTGGGAGATCCCATAAATAACTTCAGCTTATCTCTCTCCAAGGAAGTTCAGCGGATGCTAACAGAGGCTCGAAGACCATCCACCAGAAAGGTTTACTTAGCAAAGTGGAAAAGATTCAGCAATTGGAATACTAGCAAGGGACATGATGCATCATTGCTGAACATCCCACTTATCTTGGAATATTTGGCAGATATGTTAAAGAACGGCCTCTCATATTCTTCCATAAAGATACATGCATCTGCTATTTCAGCTAGATACAACACTGATCCTCCTGTTTTCTCTCACCCCTTACTAAGACAATTCCTCAGGGGAATCAAGAACATTAAGCCACCACGAAAGGCCCCAGTGCCAGCCTGGGACCTCAGTTTTGTCTTATAAAAACTGACTCTACCTCCTTTTGAGCCAGCAGCTTCTGTTGACTTGCAATTTCTTTCATGGAAGACAGCTTTCCTGTTGGCAATTACCTCAGCAAGAAGGGTTTCGGAGCTACAGGCCCTAATGGCAATACCACCCTTTATTATTTTCCACAGAGACAGGGTTTCTTTAAGTACCAACCCTACTTTTATGCCAAAGGTGGTATCTAGGGTTACTCTAAATCAAGCCATTCATCTGCCTGCTTTCTTCCCCAATCCTGAGAATAAGGGGGAAAGACGTTTGCATACCTTGGACATTCCCAGACAACTTCGATACTACCTGGACAGAACCAAGGCCAGTAGGAAGTCTGAACAACTTTTTGTAGCTTACGCCCCTGCAGTCCAAGGAAAAGCAATTTCAAAACAGACTATTTCTAAATGGATTGGACATTGCATCAGATTCTGTTATTCCTTTCATGGAAAGACTGTTCCAGCCAATGTCAGACCACATTCCACCAGAGCTACAGCCACCTCTACAGCATTTTTAAGAGGGGTGCCTACCAAGGACATTCTAGAAGCTGCTACATGGAGCTCCGTGCATACATTCTCCAAACACACTACAATCTCCCTCTATATTCCAGATCCAGAGCAGGCTTTGCTTCGGCGGTCCTGCAGGGTTTGATTGCCACACCATCTCTTTCCTAGAGCATATCTCCTCCCCCAGCTAAGCTATGGTATTCTACCCACGTTATGACTGCAGTTGCATTCTTGAAGGACAGCACAGTTTTGTACCTACCATAAATGTAGATGTCCGATAGACATGCAACTGCAGTCGGATTTTCCCTCCCTCCATACCCCTCTATGCCTAGGGTCCACTCCTATCCCTGTTACTCTTAGCTGGGGATATCTGTTATGGTGTATTTGCTTTATTGCTCATTTATTTGTTTGGAATCCTGTTTTTGTCTTCCAGTTTGATTACAGCCTTCCTTGGAGGGCACCTGGCATCTGGGGCAAGAAACACTGAAGAAAATGGCGTCGGCTGATGCTTATATACTCCAGCCGCTCTGACGTCGGAGAGAAATGCGACATCAGCCGACGTCGGACCCAGACTTTGGAATCCGGCTGACCAAGGGCTGCCTGAGGCAGGACAACCCACATGTTATGACTGCAGTTGCATGTCTATCGGACATCTACATTTATGGTAGGTACAAAACTGTACTTTGCAGTCATTGCACTTGGGTTATCCTGCTGGCAGGCTACCTGCAGTTGGCCTGAATTCCAAAGTCCTGTTCCAGCGTCGGTTGCTGTCACCTCTTACCCGACGTCAGTGCGCCAGGGGTATGTAAGATGCAGCCGACGCCATTTTCTTCAGTTTTTCTTGCCACGCGGTGCCCGAAGCAAAAGCAGTTCGCAAGTGCCGGTCGGCCGACTCATGAGATTTTCGAAATTGAATTTCAGATCCGAAGTCTTTAATAAAGCTAAGTACCCCATTGGGGAAACTTTTTCTTGCCCCAGACCAATGTCAGTAAAAGTTAACAATTGTATTTCTTGTGGGAAGCAAATGCCACATAAGGATTTTCATTCTTACTGTATTCCTTGCCTAGGCCCTGACCACGACGTTGCTAGTTGTCGGTTTTGTGCTAGATTTAACCAACGCACCATTAAGCATCAGTTCGATTTTGCTTTACATTACTTTGGCCGAAGGTTTAACTATATAATGCCGTCGGAACAACCGATGACCGGAGTCCATAAAAAGTGGAAGGACAAAGAAAGAGACAGGCATCCGAGGTCCAAAACCGACGAAGCCTCTTCTAGGCCAGTCGCCAATTCTCCGGTTTTCAGTGAGGCGCATTCGCAGCCCCTGACACCCGCTACCTCAGAGCCACAGGCTGCCTCCGACTCCCACGTGGAGACAGCTAGGCCTCTGGAAACTCAAGGTATTGGGCCTTCGGAAACTATTCCCTCAGATGGGTCTGGAGCCGCTGAGCAGGCATCTGCTTCTGAGGGTGTTTTCAGACCTACACAGCTTACTATCCAGACCACTTCAGCAGCCAAGGCAAAGTCTAAAACACCTTTAAAGACAAAGAAACAAGTACAGCATTCTCCTGGTCAGTCATCCATGCCAAAGAAACAGATGCTCAAAATGGCCGAGGACCCAATTACTTTGATCAGGGGTTCCCATCCCCCTCCTGATAAAAGGCCTAGGCAAGACACTGACTATGACTCCTCTGTCCAGGTTTCTATTTCTTCTGATTCCTCTTCAGAACAGCGATAATCACTTCCCTCCCTATGAGGACTTTGATACTGAAGATTCTATCCCTTCAGCCTCTCCTCCTGAGGACTACTCTTTTGGGGAAACCCTGCACACCATGAGGGAAAATTTCCATTGGGAGAGCCAGGATTATTCAGAATCCAAGAAAAGGCTCAGAGACTTTCTTTTATTGCCTCAGCACAGGCCTCTTGCTATCCCCCCTGTACTAGATGTTGTTGATGTATTTTCTGAATCCAGTTTGACTCCTGATTCCTTACCCCCTGCACCAGTTAAGCCAGATAGGTACTACAGGGTTCCAGATTCTCATACATTTCTTTATAAAAACCCTGCTGCTGATCCCAAAACTATTTCTCAGGGTCCCAAAGGGGTCAAGGCTTCCACTGCAAAAAAAACCCTGTTCCCTCTGATTAGGGATTCTAGAGCACTGGACAGATGGGGGAAAAAGTTTACATCTCTGCTACTTTAGCTGTAAGGGCTTTAAACTGCCAGTTTCACATGCTTAAATATCAACAATACCTAATGTCTTTGTTAAAACAGAAAATGCATACAAGCTCTGAATGTCCTGAGGACAAGGAAATGCAGGATTTATTGCATGCAGCTGAACAAGTGGGAAAGCATAGTTTGCAATGTGGTTTTGATTCATTAGAGGCTTCTTGCAGAGCCGCAGAGCCGCAGTTACAGGTTCTGTCATTCGAAGGCATGGTTGGTTAAAAGAACAGAGTTTACCTGATCATGTTAAAGCAAAATTATTGGATGCTCCATTGCAGCATGATACTTTGGTGTTAAGGCAGAAGAGGTGTTAAAGAAAATGGAGGATAAAGCAAAATCAATGCAGACAGTAAAGGATTTCTTACAGGTTCAGCCACCTAGATTTAGCAGGAACTGGCCTTCTAAAAATTGGTCCTTTCCAGTGTCAGACAGGCCACAAAGAGGCAGATACAGACGCCCAAGAGGCAGATCTCAGCCCCAAGGCTCATACAGACCTAATCAATGGGGTGCTTCAGCCCCCAAAGGCGAAGACAAATCACAACCTTATAGGAAACAGTCCCAATGACTTCCCTCTACAAATGCCAAGCACTTACCTTTTGGCAGAACCCTTAGGGGGAAAACTAGCACTTTTCTCACAAAATTGGCACATGATCACCCAGGGCAAATGGGTACTGAATATTGTTTCTCAGGGTTACAGGTTCCATTTTCACACCCTACCAAGGTCAAAAGGTATGCCAGACCTGCCACACAATCAATGGGCAGAGGCACAAAAACAAATTTCTGCTCTCATGGACATAAGGGCTATTCAAAAAGTACCACAGCAAGAGCAGGGGCAAGGATTTTACTCAAGACTTTTCTTGGTACCCAGAAAGGACAGCGCCTGAAGACCAATACTGGACCTGTCTATTCTAAATGCTTTCCTGGACGTTCCAAAATTCAAAATGTTGACACTGCAGCAACTTCTACCCATTCTGGCAAGAAGGCTTGGCTAGTTACTTTGGACCTCAGAGGCATACCTGCATGTCCCAATCAGGCAATCTTGCAGAAGATACCTCAGATTCATAGCTGGCTCAATGCATTACCAATTCTCTGCACTGCCCTTTGGCTTATCTACGGTGCCCAGGGTCTTCACAAAATGCCTGGCACCAGTAATTGCATTTTGCAGACAAAAAGGAATTCAAATATATCCCTACTTGGACGACTGCCTTATTCAGGCAGAGAGCAAGGGCATTCTACTAAAGCATCTGGTGTTTGTAAAAAGATTACTAATTTTCCTAGGGTACACAGTAAACGAAAAGAAATCAAAACTAGTGCCTTCTCAAGAGATAATATTCCTGGGTGCAAGCTTAAATACAACTGCCCAGATGGCTTATCTCACGCCAGACAAGCAAAGGCAACTGAATCATTACTTTCAAATGATGGCAACAAAGACCCAGCTACCTGAAAGAAAAACTCTGCAGGTTTTTGGCTTCATGGCATCCTGCTAATTCCATATGCAAGACTCCATGTGAGGAAGCCACAATGGTATCTAAAAAGTGTTTGGACTCAACATTGCCACAGCCTGGAAACAATAACTCTCATTCCCTGCCTGCAACAGGAGTTTCGATGGTGGGCACTGGCCTGTCACCACAACAAGGGACAGCCTTTCACTTTACCCACAGCCAGGCAGACACTAACAACAGATGCATCGGATTATGCCTGGGGGGCACACATGGCAGGAAAATATATTCAGGGCATGTGGCCTGCGGACCAAATGCATCTTCATATCAATCAAAAAGAGATGCTAGCTGTACAAAATGCCCTGACAGCCTTCAAGGATTTACTACATCCAGGACAGCTATTGCTAAAGAAGGACAATACTACAGTTATGTGGTACATAAACAAGCAAGGGGGCACACATTCCTACCCCCTATGCAGGCAAGCCATGACTTTGTGGAACACAGCACTGACCTATCAAGTACATTTGCAGGCACAATTCCTGCCAGGAAAGAAAAATACTCTGGCAGACGAACTAAGCAGAAACCTCATGGACCCTCACGAGTGGAAACTAGATCTACAAGTCTTCAGCATGATAACAAGGAAATGGGGATGCCCAGACATAGATCTATTTGCCTCCCCTCACAACTGCCAACTACAGAGATTCTGCACAAGGACTTATCACTCACAAGCATGGAAAGTGGATGTTCTGTCATTCAGCTGGAATACCCTAACAGTTTATGCCTTTCCACCACTGCCTCTCCTCCCCAGGGTACTCCTAAAAGTCAGACAAGAGAAGCCAAAAATGATTGATTGCCCCGGACTGGCCACGCCAGCACACTGGTACCCAATCCTAAAGACCTTGTCTCAAGGCCCAGTCTGGACTTTACCTCAAATTCCTCATCTTCTGACTCAACAAAACTATCAGATCCTGCACAGCCAACTCAGAACCTTAAATCTGGCTGCATGGCTAATAATATAGCCACTCAGAACACACCTCTCTCTAAAGCTGTTACGGATGTCATTTTGGAAGCCAGGAGGCCCAGCACCAGGAAATCTTATGCAGAAAAATGGAAGAGATTCTGTGCTTGGAACCAGGCACAAAGACTTGAACCACTTGTTCCAAATATTCCTCAGATTTTACAATACCTAACTGAGATGCTGGACAAAGGCCTATCCTTCTCATCAGTTAAGATCCATGCCTCTGCCATTTCAGCTCATTACAATATGGAACCTCCTATTTTCTCACATCCACTGCTAAGACAGTACCTCAGAGGGGCAAAAAACATAAGACCCCCAAGGAGAACACCGATACCTACATGGGACCTCAACTTTGTCTTGGAAAAGCTCACACTGCCTCCTTTTGAGCCAGCCAGTACAGCTGAGATAAAATTTTTATCATGGAAAACTGCTCTGCTCCTAGCAATAATGCCAGCAAGAAGAGTCTCTGAGTTACAGGCATTAATGGCAGTGGAACCTTTTATCATTTTTCATCCGGACAGGGTTTCTCTAAGGACAAACCCAACATTTATGCCAAAGGTAGTATCCAGTGTGGCTCTTAACCAAACCATTAATTTGCCAACATTTTTTCCAAATCCCCAGAATAAAGGGGAGAGACTTCTGCACTCTTTGGACATACACAGGCAGCTACGCTTCTAATTGGACAAAACAAAAGCTTTCATAAAAACTGAGCAACTGTTTATAGCATATGCTGCAGGATCACAAGGAAAGCCTATTTCAAAGCAGACTATTTCAAAATGGATAGGACACTGCATTTGTTTCTGCTATGCACTGCATGGCAAATCAGTGCCTAAGAATATTAGGCTACATTCTACCAGGGCAGCAGCCACTTCAGCAGCCTTTCTCAAAGGAGTACCAACCAAGGAAATTTTGGAGGCTGTAACTTGGAGTTCAGTGCACACTTTTACCAAGCATTATCACTTACCTCTTTACTCTAAACCCAGAGCAGGCTTTGCCACTGCAGTTCTGCAGGGCCTCATAGCCACTCCTAATCCTATTTAGACCCAGCCGCCCTACCTCAGCTTTGGGATTCAACCCAAGTGTAATGACTGCAACTGTAAAACACGATGAACATAGTACAGTTGTGTACCTACCATAAATGTAGATGTTAGAGTGTATTAGTTGCAGTCTAGGTTAACCACCCACCATCCCCCTTTCTTTGTTGGGACATAATTATACTTCTTTATCCTATACAACCTATGTGGTGTATTTGCTTGTAGATGAAGGTATTGTTTATTTTAGTGTATGTTTTTATAAACAATTTGTATTGCCTACCTTCTTGGGGGCACCTGACATCTGGGACAAGAAAAACTTAAGAAAATGGCATCAGCTGCATCTTATATACCCCTGGCGCACTGATGTCAGGGAAGAGGCAACAGCAACCGACGCCGGACCAGGACTTTGGAATTCAGGCCGACTGCGGGTAGCCTGCCAGCAGGATAACCCAAGTGTAATGACTGCAACAGTGAATACACTCGAACATCTACATTTATGGTAGGTACACAACTGTACTTTCTCTGCACTTCCCTTTGGCTTATCTACTGTGCCCAGGGTATTCACAAAGTGTCTAGCTCCAGCCATTGCATTTTGCAGGTCAGAAATATTCAGATATACCCATACCTGGATGATTGTCTAATTTAGGTAAAAAGCCAGGACATGCTATTAAAACATCTGGCATCTGTAAACTTCTACACTCGCTGGGGTACACCATAAATGAAAAGAAATCTCATCTGGTACCCTGCCAACAGATTGTATTCGTGGGAGCAAGCTTGAACACAACTTCTTAGATGGCTTACCTCACGCCAGAGAAACAAGTTTATTTGACAGCCTACTTCAAACTACTGGCCACAAAGACCCAGCTATCTGCAAGGAAAATTCTGCAAGCCATGGGGTTCATGGCCTCTTGCATTCTACTAATTTCATATACAAGACTGCATATGAGGAAACTACAATGGTATCTAAAAAGCCTATGGTGCCAACATTCTCAGGACCTGGAAACAATGATTCCTATCATTCCTTGTATAAAGACTGAGTTCCTTCGGTGGGCAAAGGCCTGCCACCTCAACAAGGGGCTGCCTTTCAATCTACCCCCTGCCGCTCAAACCCTAACAGACACATCAGACTATGCATGGGGGGCTAACTTGGCAGGGCAGTGCATTCAGGGCAAATGGAACCCAAGTCAAATGCACTTACATATCAACCAAAAAGAAATGTTAGCTGTACAGAATTCCCTAACAGCTTTCAAAGACCACCTCCTTCCAGGACAATTATTGGTAAAGACAGACAACACCACAGTTATGTGGTACATAAACAAGCAGGGGGAACCCACTCGTACCCTCTCTGCAAACTAGCCATGGCTCTGTGGAACACAGCCTTGAGCTACCAAGTGCACCTACAAGCTCAGTTCCTGCCAGGCAAGCTAAATTCACTGGCAGACGACCTAAGCAGAAATCTCATGGACCCACACGAATGGAAACTGAAACCAAAAGTATTCAACCTCTTGAGGAACAAATGAGGGGCTCCAGAAATAGACCAGATGTTCTTTGTGTTTCACTGTTACAGTCATTATATTTGGGTAATCTGCTGGCAGGTTGCCCTCAGCCGGCCTGAATTCCAGAGTGGGTCCTGCGTCGGTTGCTGTCTCTTCTTCCATGACATCAGGGGTATAAAACAAGCAGCCGATGCCATTTTCTTTTGTCTTTCTTGCCGCGTGGTGCCCAAAGCAGAAGCATTTCGCAAGTGCCGGTCGGCCAACTCCTGAAATATTCAAGTTTGAGTTTCAGAATCGAAGTCTTCACTAAAGCTAAGTACCCCGTTGGGGAAACTTTTTTCTTGCTCCATACCAATGTCAGAAAAAGTTAATAATTGTATTATTTGTGGAAAGCAAATACCTCATAAGGATTTCCATTTATACTGTATTCCTTGCCTAGGCCCTGATCACAATGTGCCTGGCTGTCAGTTTTGTGCTAGTTTTGTGCTAGATAAACGCACTATTAAGCGTTGGTATGTTTTTGCCTCAAAGTATTTTGGAAACAGATTTAACTTCCCAGAAATGTTGTCAGATAGCAATCCGACTACCGGAGTACATAAAAAACACAAAGAAAAGGACAGAGAGACAGTCAAGGTCCAAAACTGATGACGAAGCTTCTTCTAAGCCAGTCACCGGTTCGCTAGTACTCAGTGAGGCGCTTTCGCAGCCCCTGATACCCGCTAATTTAGAGTCGCAGGCCCCTACACCCATGAGGAGTACAGCATGCCGCGAGATACTCAAAGTATTGGACCTGCAGATGTATCTCCCTCGGATGGGTCCGGAGCCACTGAGCAGGCACCGGCTTCTGAGGGTGTATTCAGGCCTCAACATTTTTATATCAGACAACAGCTGCAAAACTGAAGACAAAAGCAACTTCTAAAACTAAAAAAAACAATGCATGTGCCACTTGCACAGGTCTCTATGCCTAAAAAACAGATGATCAAAATGACTGAAGACCTTATTACCTTGATCAGGGGTTCCCATCCCCCTCCAGGTAAGAGGCCTAGGCAAGACACTGATTATGAATCTTCAGAGCAGGTTTCTATTTCTTCTGATTCCTCTTCTGCTCAGGAGTTATCTATACCTCCCTATTAGGATTCTGATGCAGAGGAGTCTATACCATCTGCATCACCTCCTGAGGATTCATTTGGAGAAACCTTGTATGCTTTGAGGGAGCATTTTCACTGGGAGAGTCAAGATTTCTCAGAATCAAAAAAGAGGCTCAGGGATTTCCTCCTCCTCCCTCAGCACAGGCCTTTAGCCATACCCCCTGTTTTAGACACTGTGGATGATGTGTTTTCGGAGTCGATCTTGACCCCTGACTCCTTACCTCCAGGTTCCAGCAAGCCTGACAGATATTACAGGGTCCCTGACTCACACAAATTTTTATTTAGAAATGCTGCTGCTGATCCTGAAACTATTTCACAGGGTCCAAAGGGAGTTAGGGCCTCAACAGCAAAAAATCCTACCCCCTCTGACAGAGATTCAAGGGCACTGGATAGATGGGGAAAAAAGGTTTATACATCTGCAACTTTGGCAATTAGGGCCTTAAACTGCCACTTTTATATGCTCAAGTATCAACATGTTATGGGATTGCTGAAACAGAAAATGATGATTTCTGAATGTGCAGAAAATAAAGAATTGCAGGAATTATTACATGCAGCTGAACAGGTTGGAAAGCATACTTTGCAATGTGGTTTTGATTCCTTAGAGGCCTCCTGCGGGGCTGCAGTTACTGGATCTGTGATTAGGAGGCATGCCTGGCTAAGGGAACAAAATTTGCCTGATCATGTTAAACCTAAATTACTAGATGCACCTTTACAGCATGATACACTGTTTGGTATTAAGGCAGAAGAGGTTTTAAAGAAAATGGAAGACAAAGCTAAGTCTATGCAAACTGTAAAATACTTTTTACGAGTGCAGCCACCAGGATTCAGTAGACACTGGCCTACAAAAAAATTGGTCCTTTCCTGTGTCCGACAGCTCAAAGGGGCAAATCCAGATGCCCTAAGGGTTCCAGATACCAGGCACAAGATTCATACAGGTCAAAGCAATGGGGTGCTTCTACCTCCAAATCTGGAGGAGATGAAGCACAAACCTACAGAACACAGTCCCAATGACTTCCCTCTGCCTTCACCAAGCACTTATCTTTTGGCAGCACTCTTAGGGGGAAATTAGCACCTTTTGCTCAAAATCGGCAGTTAATAACCCAGGACAAGTGGGTGCTAAACATAGTATCATAGGGATACAGATTCCATTTCCATAATCTGCCAGTGGCAAACGGTTGTCCAGATCTGCCAAAAAAATCAGTGGGCAGAGGCACAGAAACAGGTTACATCCCTCATGGATATGGGGGCCATTAAGCCAGTACCAGAACAGGAAAAAGGACAAGGTCTTTACTCAAGACTGTTCTTGGTATCCAGAAAGGACAAGGCCTAGTGGGCAATACTGGATTTGTCTATTTTGAACACATACCTGGACATTCCAAAGTTCAAAATGCTGACTTTGCAACAGCTTCTGCCCATGCTGGGCAAGAATGCTTGGCTGGTGACATTAGACCTAAACGAGGCATACCTGCATGTCCCAATAAGGCAATCGTGCAGAAGATACCTCAGATTCAAGGCTGGCTTAATGCATTACCAATTCTCTGCACTGCCTTTTGGCTTATCTACTGCACCCAGGGTCTTTACAAAGTGCCTGGCACCAGTAATTGTATTTTGCAGACAAAAATGTATTCAAATATATCCTTACTTGGACGACTGTCTCATTCAAGCAGAGAACAAGGACATTCTTCAACACCTGGCGTTTGTGAAAAGGCTTCTAACGTGCCTAGGGTACACAATAAATGAAAAGAAATCGCAACTGGTACCTCTCAAAAGATAACATTCCTGGATGAAAGCTTGAATACAACTGCCCAGATGGCTTACCTCACGCCAGACAAGCAAAGGCAACTGACTACTTACTTCAAACTGATGGCAACAAAAACTCAGTTATTTGCAAGACAAATTCTGCAGGCTTTGGGTTTCATGGCATCCTGCATCCTGCTGATTCCATATGCAAGACTGCATATGAGGAAACTTCAGTGGTACCTAAAATGTTTATGGAGTCAACATTGTCACAGTCTGGAAACAATGATTCCTCTCATTCCCTGCCTACAACAGGAGTTTTTATGGTGGGCAAAGGCATGTCACCAAAACATGGGACGGGCCTTCACTCTACCCCCTGCCAGCCAAACCTTAACAACAGACTCCTCAGATTATGCCTGTGGGGCCCACATGGTGGGAAGATGCATTCAGGGCATATGGACCCCAAAACAAATGCATCTACATATCAACCAGAAAGAGATGCTAGCTGTTCAGTGCCCTGACAGCCTTCAAGGACCTACTTCATCCAGGACAACTACTGATAAAGACAGACAACACCACGGTCATGTGGTATATAAACAAGCAGGGGGTCACGCACTCAATACCCTCTTTGCAGATTAGCCATGGCACTGTGGGACACAGCTTTGACTTACCAAATACATCTTCAAGCTCAATTCCTGCCAGGAAAACAAAATACTCTGGCAGATGATTTAAGCAGAAACCTTATGGAGCCTCACGAGTGGAAATTAGATCCACAAGTCTTCAGTATGATAACATAGAAATTGGGGAGCTCAGACATGGATCTGTTTGCCTCCCCTCAAAGTTATCAATTGAAAAGATTCTGCACAAGGACTTATCACAGACAAGCATGGAAAGTGGACGCCCCATCCTTCAGTTGGAAAAACCTATCAGTTTACGCCTTTCCTCCACTGCCTCTTCTTCCCAAGGTCCTCCTAAAAGTCAGACAAGAGAAACCAAAGATGATACTAATTGCCCCAGATTGGCCCCTCCAATACTGGTATACAATCCTAAGGAACTTGTCTCAATACCCGGCTTGGACCTTACCTCAAAGACCTCAACTACTGTCCCAGCAAAACAATCAGATCCTGCACAATCAGCTCCAGACACTGAACCTGGCAGCATGGCTGATCATGTAGTTATACAAACAACACCTCTAAGTAAAGCTGTGATGGATGTCATTTTGGAAGCCAGAAGGCCTAGTACTAGAAAATCTTATGCTGATAAATGGAAGAGATTCTGTGCTTGGAATAAAGCACAAGGAACTGATGCAGCGGAACCAAATATTCCTCAGATATTACAATACTTGACTGAGATGCTTGACAAAGGCCTATCTTTCTCATCAATTAAAATCCATGCCTCTGCCATTTCAACTCATTACAATACAGAGCCACCAATCTTTTCTCATCCTTTACTAAAGCAGTATCTTAGAGGAGCCAAAAATGTAAGGCCTCCTAGAAGATCACCAATACCTGCATGGGACCTCAATTGTGTTGGGAAAGCTCACCCTGCCTCCGTTTGAACCAGCTGCTACTGCTGAGATAAAGATGTTTATCATGTTACCCTGCTGCAGTCATCACACTTGGGTTATCCTGTCATCAGGCGGTCCCGCAGTCGGCCGGAATTCCAAAGTCTTGGTCCGGCGTCAGTTGCTGTCACTTCTTCCCTGACGTCAGTGCGCCAGGGGTATATATAATGCATCCGACGCCATCTTCTTCAGTCTTTCTTGCCACGCGGTGCCCGAAGCAGAAGCAGTTTGCAAGTGCCAGTCGTCCGACTCCTGAGATTTTCGAACTCTAATTTCAGACCGAAGTCTTCAATAAAGCTAAGTACCCCGTTGGGGAAACTTTTCTTGCCTCAGACCGATGTCAGAAAAAGTTAACAATTGTATTCCTTGTGGGAAGCAAATACCTCATAAGGATTTTCATTCTTACTGCATACCTTGCCCAGGCCCAGACCACAACGTCACTAGTTGTCGTTTTTGTGCTAGGTTCAATAAGCATACTATAAAAAGACGCTTTGATTTCGCACGACACTACGGTAGAAAATTTAACTACACTATGCCGTCGGAGCAACCTACTACCGGCGTGCACAAAAAACGCAAGGATAAGGACAGGCGGCCTAGACCCAAGCCAGACTCCGAGGCCTCGGCTGGTCCAGTCTCCAGTTCTCCGGTCTTCAGTAAGGCTCCTACGCAGCCCCTGACTACCGCAGATCTGGAACCCGAGACCGCTTCGGAACTTTTGGCGGAATGTACCAGGCCGATGCAGCCATTTTGTTCAGCCCCTACTGATGACACTGCTGAAAAAGATGTCAGTGCTGCAGAAACACCTTTGGTTTCTGAAGGCGTCTTCAGACCGACGCTCACCTTTAAAACGTATCCTAAGACGAAGACTCCTATTAAACCTAAAAAGACTGCACTTCAGTCCCCTGTTCAAAGCCCCATGCCTAAGAAACAGATGCTCAAAATGGCTGAAGATTTGATCTCTTTAATCAGGGGTTCCCAACCCCCTCCTGACAAAAGGCCTAGACAAGAGGAAGATTATGCATCCTCTGAACAAGTGTCCATTTCCTCAGGCTCCTCTGAGGACCAAGATTACTCCTTCTCCCCTTATGAAGGTTCTGATGCTAAGGATTCCATTCCCTCAGCTTCTCCCCCTGAAGATTACTTCTTTGGGGAAACTTTACACACTGAGGGGACATTTTCACCGGGAAGGTCAGGACTACTCTGACTCAAAGAAAAGGCTCTGAGAGTTTCTTTTACTCCCCCAGCACAGACCACTTGCCATCCCCCCAGTTTTTAGACATTGTGGATGATGTTTACTTAGAATCCAGTTTGAACCCAGACTCTCTGCCTCCTGCTCCGGCCAAACCTAACAGATACAATATAGCGTGCCTGATTCCCACAAATTTCTTTACAAAAGTCCTGTTGCTGATGCAGAGACTATCTCCCAGGGTCCCAAAGGGGCTAAGGCTTCTATGGCTAAAAATCCCACTCCAGAGCACTAGACAGGTGGGGGAAAAAGATTTACACCTCAGCCACTGTAGCTATGAGGGCACTAAATTGCCAGTTACACGTTAAAATATCAGCAATTTCTAATGTCTCAGTTAAAACAAAAAAATGAGCACACTCCCTCAACAGTCTGAATTGAAAGAAATGCAGGATCTGTTGCATGCAACTGAACAGGTGGGCAAACATACTTTACAATGTGGTTATGATTCTTTGGAGGCTTCCTGCAGAGCAGCTGTCACTGCGTCTGTTATATGCAAGCATGCTTGGTTAAAGGAACAAACTCTGCCTGATCATGTTAAAGCAAAGCTTCTAGATGCTCCCTTACAGCAGGATGTTCTTTTTGGAGTTAAAGCAGAAGTCGTCTTAAAGAAAATGGAGGATAAGGCAAAATCTATGCAGACAGTCAAAGATTTCCTACAGGTACAGCCCCCTCGCTTCAGCAGAAATTGGCCAACAAAAAATTGGTCCTTTCCAGCTACTGACCGGCCACAGAGGGGTAAATACAGACGTCCAAGTGGCAGAGGACAACCACAAGCCCAGTACAAACCTCGACAATGAGGCACTGCAGCACAGAAGGGAGGAGAAGACAGGTCCCAAACTACCAGAAGGCAAACTCAATGACTTGCATCTCATCTGGCTAAGCAATACTCTCTTGGCAGCCCCCTTGGGAGGAAAACTCACACTTTTTATAGACAACTGGCACATTGTCACAAAGGACAAATGGGTCCTAGACATAATTTCACAAGGATACCGATTCCATTTTCACACCTTGCCAATGAAAAGAGGAATGCCAAACTTGCCACAAAATCAATGGGCAGAGGCACAAAGACAAATTACAGCTCTCATGGACATTCAACTGGTACCTACTGGAGAGCAAGGCCAAGGATTTTACTCAAGACTCTTTTTAGTTCCCAGAAAGGACAATGCCTGGAGACCAATTCTGGACCTTTCAATTCTAAACACCTTGTTACAAGTACCCAAGTTCAAGATGCTAACGCTACAGCAGCTTCTTCCCATGTTGGGCAAGAAAGCACAGCTAGTAACGTTGGACCTCAAGGAGGCATACCTGCATGTCCCTATCAAAGTTGCAGACGATACCTCCGTTTCATTGCAGGTTCAACCCATTACCAAATCTCTGCACTGCCCTTTGGCTTATCTACTGCACCCAGGGTCTTCACAAAATGCCTGGCACCAGTAATTGCATACAGCGGACAAAGAGGAATTCAAATATACCCATACTTGGATGACTGCCTCATCCATGCAGAAAGCAAGGACATCCTCTTACAACATCTGGCTTTTGTAAAACATCTTCTAAGTTGCCTGGGGTACACAGTAAACAAAAAAAATCAAAACTAGTACCCTCACAAAATGACATTCCTGGGTGCCAGCTTGAATACAACGGCCCAGAAGGCTTATCTGACACCAGACAAACAACTACAACTGACTCAATATTTCAAAACAATGGCAACAAAAACCCAACTACCTGCAAGAAAAATTCTGCAGGCCTAGGGCTTCATGGCATCTTGCATACTACTAATACCATTTGCAAAGCTGCATATGAGGAAATTACAGTGGTACCTAGAAAGCGTATGGTCTCAACACAGCCACAGCTTGGACACAATGATATCTCTCATTCCCTGCCTACAACAGGAGTTTCTATGGTGGTCCCTGGCATGTCACCTCAACAAGGGTCAGCTTTTCACCTTACCCCCAGCCAGGCAAACTATGACAACAGATGCATCGGACTACGCCTGGGGGGCACACATGGCAGGACAGTGCGTTCAAGGCGTATGGTCTGCAGATCAAAGGAATCTGCACATCAGTCAAAAAGAGATGCTAGCTGTACAGAATGCTCGGACAGCCTTCAAGAATCTATTACATCCAGAACAACTTACAATAAGGACGGACAACACCACAGTAATGTGGTACATAAGCAAACAAGGGGGTACACACTCCTACCTTCTATGCAGGCAAGCAATGACCTTGTGGAACACAGCTCTGGCTTACCAAGTTCACTTACACGCTCAATTCCTGCCAGGACAAAAGAGCACATTGGCAGACGACCTCAGCAGAAACATCATGGATCCCCACGAGTAGAAACTGGATCCACAAGTATTTGCAATGATAACTCAAAAATGGGGCCTTCCAGACATAGACCTGTTTGCCAGTCCTCAAAACTACCAACTAACAAAATTTTGTACAAGGACACTTCACCATCAAGCTTGGAAAGTGGACGCACTCTCATTCAGCTGGAAAAACGTGACAGTATATGCCTTCCCTCCATTGCCTCTCCTCACAAAGGTGCTTCTGAAAGTCAGAAAGAAGTGACCACGACTGATACTCTTAGCCCCAGACTGGCCACGTCAGCACTGGTACCCACTATTGAGGAATATGACCCAGGGTCCACCTTGGATTTTACCACAAACTGCCCATTTGCTCACACAGCAAAACAATCAGATTCTTCACAGCCAGTTAAAAACCTTAAATCTGGCTGCATGGAAAATCACCTAAACATCCAGCCAGCTCCTCTTTCCCAAGCAGTTTTGGATGTTATTCTGGAAGCTAGGAGGCCCAGCACCAGGAAGGCCTATGCGGGTAAATGGAAAAAGGTTTTGTGCGTGGAACCAAACTAAAGGCCAAAACACACTTCAGCCTCACCTGCCTCAGATTCTACAGTATTTAACTGAGATGTTGCACAAAGGACTTTCTTTTTCTTCCATTAAAATCCATGCATCAGCTATTTCAGCCCACTACAACACAGAACCACCCTTATTTTCGCATCCACTTCTAAGGCAGTTTCTCAGAGAGGCAAAAAACATTAGCCCCCCCCCCCCCAGGAGAGCACCTACACCAACATGGGACCTCAATTTTGTTCTGGAAAAACTTATGCTACCTCCCTTTGAACCAGCTTTCTGTGCAGATCTACAGTTCCTATCATGGAAGACTGCCCTGCTGCTAGCAATAACTTCAGCTAGAAGAGTCTCAGAGCTGCAGGCATTAATGGCAGTGGAACCTTTCCTCATTTTCCATCAAGACAGAGTTTCTCTACATACTAATCCTTCCTTCATGCCTAAGGTGGTTCCAGTGTACCTTTAAATCAATCCATTCACTTACCCACCTTCTTCGCAAACCCACAGAACAAAGGAGAAAGACTCCTGCATTCCTTGGACATTCACAGGCAACTTCGCTACTATTTGGATAAAACTAAGGCTTTCAGAAAATCTGACCAGCTCTTTGTATCCTATGCTACAGCTTCACAAGGGAAGGCTATATCAAAGCAAACCATTTCAAAATGGATAGGACATTGCATTCGTTTTTGCTATACCCATTATGGAAAACCAGTTCGTGCTACCATTAGGCCCCACTCTACCAGGGCAACAGCTACATCTGCAGCCTTCCTCAGGGGGGTACCAACCAAGGAGATTTTGGAAGCTGCAACTTGGAGTTCAGTACACACTTTTACCAAACACTATCACTTTACTCTAAGACTAGGGCTGGCTTTGCCACTGCAGATGTCCTTCAAGGATGCATCTGCAGTCATAACATATGGGTTGTCCTGCCTCAGGCAGCCCTTGATCGGCGGATTCCAAAGTCTGGGTCTGGCCTCGGCTGATGTCACACTTTCCCCGACGTCAGAGCCTCTGGGGTATAAAGGCATCAGCCGACGCCATTTTCCTCAGTCTTTCTTGCCGCGCGGTGCCCGAAGCAGAAGCTGTTCGCAAGTGCCGGTCGGTCAGATCCAGAGATTTCAGCTACCGAAGACTTCGAAAAAAGCTAAGTACCCCGTTGGGGACTCTTTCTTGCCTCAGCCGATGTCAGACAAAGTAAATAATTTTTTAACTTGTGGGAAACAATACCTCATAAGGATTTCCATTCTTACTGCCTTCCTTGCTTAGGCCCAGACCACGACGTATCAGCTTGTTTAGCCTGTGCTTCCTTCAACCGACGGACTCTTAGACGTCAGTCGGAGTTTGCAGAGGAATTTTTTGGAACCGCTTTTGCTTATAAAATGCCGTCGGAGACTCCGACTTCGCATATGGTCAAAAAACACAAGGAAAAGGACCGACACTCGCGGCCTGCGGTTTCGGCTGAAACCGAGTCCTCGGTTATTGCTACTACCGAAACCATACCTCCGACCACCGAGGCCAGAGAGGCCCCGGCCAAGTCGGCCTCAGAACTCCCAATGACTTGACTCTGATTCCGCCTACCAGGGATCAACTGGAAGCTCACTTGGGCGGAAAGCTGGCTTTATATTCCAGAAACTGGCATTGCATTACAAAGGATACATGGACATTGCAAACAATAGACAAAGGATACAGGTTTTACTTCCACACTTTGCCAAAAAGGGGCGGAATGCCAAACCTTCCACCAAACCAGAAGGCAGAGGCTTTAAGACAAATCAGCAAACTACTTCAGATGAAAGCTATAGAAAGGGTACCATCTACAGAACAAGGCCAAGGATTTTACTCCAGATTATTCCTGGTACCAAGAAAAGAAAACCAATTAAGGCCTATTCTCAACCTGTCCGCGCTCAACACTTACCTCATTATGCCAAAATTCAAAATGCTGACCCTACAGCAACTTCTTCCCATGCTGGGCAAGGAGTCTTGGCTGGTGACTCTAGATCTCAAGGAGGCATACCTGCACGTCCCTATCCGACCGGATTGCAGAAGACACCTCAGATTTCTTGCAGGATCAGAGCATTATCAATTCTCAGCATTGCCCTTTGGCTTATCTACTGCTCCCAGAGTATTCACGAAATGCCTGGCATCAGTAATTGCACATTGCTGACTTCAGGGAATTCAAATTTATCCATACCTGGACGACTGCCTAATACAAGCGGACAACAAGAAAAAATTGTTAAAGGACTTGGCCTATGTCATACTCCTGCTACAGGCCTTGGGATACACAGTCAACATCCAAAAGTCAAGACTAGTGCCATCCCAAAGGATAACCTTTTTGGGTGCGGATCTGGACACTCACTCAGATGGCTTTCCTCACAGAAGAAAAACAAAAACAACTTCCAGATTATTTCATGATTTTAACGAGACAAACTCAGCTTACTGCAAGGAAAGTCCTGCAGGCCTTGGGTTACATGGCATCCTGCATAATCTTAATTCCACATGCCAGGCTGCATATGAGAAAATTGCAATGGTACCTAAGGAATGTATGGTCTCAACACAGTCACAGCCTAGAAACCATGATACCAATCATTCCATGCCTTCAAAAGGAATTCCTGTGGTGGGCTCAGGCCTGCCAGTCCAACAGAGGGTTGCCTTTCAACAAACCAAAAACAAGGCAGACCATCACCACGGACGCCTCAGACCAAGGATGGGGAGCACACATGGAGGACAAATGCATCCAAGGCCTATGGCCTCAAGGGCAGCTAAGCATGCACATAAACCAAAAGGAAATGCTGGCAGTGAGGCATGCAATTGAGGCATTCAAACCATTCCTCCAGCAAGGACATCTGTTAATAAGGACAGACAACACCACGGTCATGTGGTACATAAACAAGGAGGCACACATTCCTACCCTCTATGCCAGATGGCAATGAATCTGTGGAACCTATGCCTGAATCTCAATATCCAGCTACAGGCCAAATTCGTACCAGGAAAGAAAATTCACTAGCAGACAGTTTAAGCAGAACTACCACTGATGCACACGAATGGATGCTGCATCCAGACATCTTCAAACTCATAACAAAGAAATGGGGAATGCCAGAGATAGATCTGTTCGCCTCCCCACTCGACCACCAACTGAAAAAATTCTGCTCAAGGACATACCACCCACAAGCCTGGAGGGTGGACACTCTCTTTCAGCTGGAATGCCCTAACAGTATATGCCTTTCCACCTCTCCCATTGATGTACAAGGTCCTACTGAAGATCAGGGAGGAACAGCCAAAGGTGATACTAATAGCTCCGGACTGGCCAAGGCAACACTGGTATCCGCTACTGAGAAGCATGTCTCAGGCGAACTCATGGCCTCTTCTTCTAACGCAGAACAATTTCAAGACCCTGCATCCAAACTTGAAAACATTGAAACTAACTGCTTGGAAAATTCCTTAAAACCAAACCAAACTGTTTTATCTCAGAGGGTGAAAGACATTATCCTGGAGGCTCGCAGACCTTCCACAAGGAAGACATACTCCGCTAAATGGAAAAGATTCCTCATTTGGAGCACATCAAAGGGCACAGATGTCTCAGTGGCAAACCTAGCACACATCCTAGAGTACTTAGCATAATTGTTCTACAATGGCCTGTCTTACTCCTCCATTAAGATTCATGCTTCAGCAATTTCAGCAGAATACAATATGGATCCACCTATCTTCTCTCACCCTCTGCTCAGACAATTTTTGAGAGGGATCAAAAATGTTAAACCTCCAAGGAGACCCCCTCTACCTGCATGGGATCTCAATTTTGTACTGGAGAAATTGACACTATCTCCTTTTGAACCAGCAGCATCAGCAGACCTACAGTTTCTATCTTGGAAAACTGCTTTTCTTCTGGCAATCACTTCAGCAAGAAGAGTATCCGAGTTACAGGCATTAATGGCAGTGCAGCCTTTTCTTATTTTCCACCAGGATAGAGTGTCACTGAGAACCAATCCTACTTTCATGCCAAAGGTGGTATCCAGGGTATCATTGAACCAAGCTATTCATTTGCCTACTTTCTTCCCTAACCCACAGAACAAAGGAGAGAAACTTTTGCACACCTTGGATATACACAGACAGCTAAGCTACTATCTGGACAGAACTAAAACCAACAGAAAAACTGACCAACTTTTTGTAGCATATGCAACTGGGGTGCAAGGAAGAGCAATTTCCAAACAGACAATTTCAAAATGGATAGGAAATTGCATTCGTTTTTGCTACTCCTTTCATGGAAAGACAGCTCCTGAAAATATCAGGCCTCATTCCACAAGGGCCACAGCCACCCCTACAGCTTTCCTACGAGGGGTGGCTACCAAGGACATTTTAGAAGCTGCTACTTGGAGCTCCGTGCATACATTTGCCAAGCATTACAATCTACCTTTATACTCCAGATCCCGAGCAGGGTTTTTAACTGCAGTTCTGCAGGGGATTTTAACTACACCATCCTTCTCTTAGTACCTCCTCCCCCAGTTTGGCTATGGTATTCTACCCATATGTTATGACTGCAGATGCATCCTTGAAGGACATAGTACAGTTTTGTACCTACCATAAATGTAGATGTCCGATAGGTATGAATCTGCAGTCAGGATTACCCACCCTCCTTCCACTCTGTGGTTTTCCTAGGGTGCTTACCCCTCTTTCAGCTAACTGGGGGAATCTATTATGATGTATTTGTTTGTTTGTATATATATATATATATATATATATATATATGTGTGTGTGTGTGTGTGTGTATGTATATAATTTGCTACTGTTTGGAACTTTTCAGCATTATCCAAATTTAGCCTTCCTAGAGGGCACCTGGCATCTGGGGCAAGAAACAGAGGAAAATGGCGTCGGCTGATGCCTTTATACCCCAGAAGCTCTGACGTCGGGGAAAGTGCGACATCAGCCGAGGCCAGACCCAGACTTTGGAATCCGGCCGACCGAAGGGCTGCCTGAGGCAGGACAACCCATATGTTATGACTGCAGATGCATACCTATCGGACATCTACATTTATGGTAGGTACAAAACTGTACTTTCTGCAGGGCTTTCTAGCCTCCTCTAACCCTCTATAACTCCTCCACCCATCCATAGCTTTGGGATTCTACCCAAGTGTGATGACTGCAGCAGGGTAACACGATGAACATAGTACAGTTTTGTACCTACCATAAATGTAGATGTTCGAGTGTTCACCCTGCTGCACTGCAGGTTACCCTCCCTCCATCCCCTCAGATCTAACTGGCTAAATCTATACAATACCTTCCTGATGTATTTGCTTATAGCTGGAGGGATTTTGTGCTACAAAATTACTTTATTTAGTACTAATTACTGACCACCTTTTTGGGGGCACCTGACATCTGGGGCAAGAAAAACTGAAGAAGATGGCGTTGGATGCATTATATATACCCCTGGCGCACTGACGTCAGGGAAGAAGCGACAGCAACCGACGCCGGACCAATACTTTGGAATTCCGGCCGACTGCGGGACCACCTGATGACAGGATAACCCAAGTGTGATGACTGCAGCAGGGTGAACACTCGAACATCTACATTTATGGTAGGTACAAAACTGTACTTTATTATCATGGAAAACGGCTCTGCTACTAGCAATTACTTCAGCAAGAAGAGTGTCTGAGCTACAGACCCTCATGGCTGTGGAGCCTTTTATCATATTTTACCCAGACAGGGTGTCTCTGAGGACAAATCCAACATTTATGCCTAAGGTGGTTTCCAGTGTGGCTCTTAACCAAACTATTCATCTACCAACTTTTTATCCAAATCCACAGAACAAGGGGGAGAGAATTCTGCATTCTTTGGATGTACACAGACAGCTAAGATTCAACTTGAGCAGGACTAAAGCTCTAAGAAAAACTGAGCAATTACTAGTTACATATGCTGCAGGATCAGAAGGAAAGGCTATTTCAAACAGACTATTTCAAAGTGGATAAGCCACTGCATTCATTTCTGCTACTTACACCATAGTTAACTTGTGCCCAAGGGCATTAGGTCTCATTCCACCAGAGCTGCAGCTACTTCAGCAACCTTTCTCAGAGTACCACCAACCAAAGACATTCTAGAGGCTGCTACTTGGAGTTCTGTTCACACCTTTACATAGCATTATAATTTGCCTCTAAGTCCAGGGCAGGCTTTGCCACTGCAGTTCTGCAGGGCATTATAGCCGCACCTAATGCTGTTTAGCTCCAGCCTCCCAACCATAGCTTTGGGATTCTACCCAAATGTAATGACTCCAGTAGTGAAACACAAAGAACATAGTACAGTTGTGTACACTTACCATAAATGTAGATGTTCGAGTGTATTCACTGTTGCAGTCCAGGTTACCTGCCCGCCATCCTGCTTTCATTCTGGAGTTTATCTTTACTACTTTGTCTTCTACACCCTATGTGGTGTATTTGCTTGTAGATGAAGGTAAAGTTTATATTGATGCATGTGTATGTATATTTTTGCTACCTTTTTTGGGGGCACCTGACATCTGGGGCAAGAAAAACTAAAGAAAATGGCATCGGCAGCTTGTTTTATACCCCTGATGACCTGACATCATGGAAGAGGAGACAGCAACCGAAGCAGGGCCCAAGACTTTGGAATTCAGGCCGACTGAGGTCAACCTGCCAGCATATTACCCAAATGTAATGACTGTAACAGTGAATACACTCGAACATCTACATTTATGGTAAGTGTACACAACTGTACTTTTGCCTCCTCACAGAACTACCAATTGGAAATATTCTGCACAAGAACACCCACAGTCAAGCTTGGAAAGTGGATGCCCTGTCCTTTACCTGGGAAAGCTTCTCATTTTATGCCTTTCCCCCCTCTGCCTCTCCTCTCAAAGGTTCTGCTAAAGATCAAACAGGACAAACCAAGGACAATACTGATTGCACCAGACTGGCCATGCCATAATTGGTACCTCCTCTTGCGTAGTATGATACTGCTGCAGCCATGGCACCTACCTCAGACACCTTCCCTGCTGTCCCAGCGGGCGGGCTAGATGCTGCACCCTCAGCTTCAAACCCTAAACCTTGCAGCCTGGTTAATCCCTTGAGCTCTCCAATAGCATCCCTCAGTAAGCAGGTGCTAGATGTTATTCTGGAAGCAAGGAGGCCTACCACTAGAAAATCTTATGCTGAAAAGTGGAAAAGATACTGTTCCTGGAGCCAAACTCGGGATCGCCACAACAGTGCCCAGCTTACCCCATATTCTTCAGTACTTAACAGAAATGCTCCACAAGGGCCTATCCTTCTCGTCAATTAAAATTCATGCCTCTGGCATTTCTGCACATTATAATACTGAACCGCCCCTTTTCTCTCACCCCCTGCGAAAGCAGATGTTCTTTGTGTTTCACTGTTGCAGTCATTACATTTGGGTTATCTGCTTGCAGGTAGCCCTCAGTCAGCCTGATTAGCAAAGTCTTGGGTCCTGCGTCGGTTGCTGTTCCTTCTTCCATGACGTCAGGTCATCAGGGGTATAAAGCATGCAGCCGACACCATTACATCAGTCTTTCTTGCCGTGCAGTGCCTGAAGCAGATCGCAAGTGCCGGTCAGCCAACTCCTGAAATTTTCGTTTTCGAGTTTCAGAACTGAAGTCTTCAACTAAAGACAGTTCCATTAGCTTAGTGGTTAGACTCACGGCTTGCCATGTAGTAGGTGCACAGTTTGAATACCAAGACAGACAGGACATTTACAGACTCCTTCCCTGTTGTCTCAGCAGGAGAACCAGATTCTGCACCCTCAGCTTCTAACACTGAACCTTACAGCCTGGCTAATTACATAATCTCTCCTTTACCATCCTTCACCATCCATCAGTAAACCTGTGATGGATATCATTTTAGAGGCAAGGAGGCCTAGTACTAGAAAATTGTATGCTGAAAAATGGAAAAGATTATGTGCCTGGAACCAATCTCAAGGGAAGAGCACAGGAGCGCCCAATTTACCTCAGATTTTACAATACTTAACTGAGATGCTTCACAAGGGCCTGTATTTTTCCTCCATTAAACTCCACGCCTCAGCCATTTCAGCTCATTATAACACAGAACCTCCCCTCTTCTCTCATCCACTGCTCAAGCAGTTCCTCAGTGGGGCCAAAAATTTGAGACCACCCAGGAGAGCTCCAACCCCAGCCTGGGACCTTAACTTTGTTTTGGAGAAACTCACTCTATTTTTCGAGCCAGCTGCTACTGCAGACTTAAAATTTCTTTTTTGGAAAACAGCTTTCCTTTTAGCAATCACTTCAGCTAGGAGGGTATCTGAATTACAGGCCCTTATGGCAGTGGAGCCTTTCATCATCTTTCATGCGGACAGGGTGTCTCTCAGAACCAATCCATCCTTCATGCCCAAAGTGGTATCCAGTGTGGCTCTTAATCAGTCCATTCATTTGCTAACCTTTTTTCCCAATCCACAGAACAAAGGGGAACGGATACTGTATTCCTAAGATGTGCACAGACAAATTAGATTCTACTTGGACAAGACTAAACCTTAAAGGAAATCTGAACAACTGCTGGTGGCATTTGCTGCAAGGGCAGAGGGGAAGGCTGTTTCAAAGCAAACCATTTCTAAATGGATAGGCCATTGCATTAATTTCTGCTATAAACACCATGGAAAACCTATTCCCCAGGGGATCAGACCTCACTCTACCAGGGCTGCATCTACCTCTACAGCCTTTCTCAGAGGCGTCCCTACCAGGGACATCCTAGAAGCTGCTACCTGGAGTTCTGTACATACTTTCACCAAGCATTATCATTTGCCAATTTTCTCTAAATCCAGAGCTGGCTTTGCCACTGCAGTCTTGCAGGGCCTTATAGCTGGTCCTAATGCTATCTAAATTCATCCTCCCAACCATAGCTTTGGGAATCTACCCAAATGTAATGACTGCAACAGTGAAACACGAAGAACATAGTACAGTTGTGTACACTTACCATAAGTGTAGATGTTCGAGTGTATTCACTGTTGCAGTCCTGGTTACCCTCCCTCCAGCCCCCTAACTTCTTTTGGCTATACCTCTACTTTCCTTTACTATGCTTAAAAGCCTTTTTGGTGTATTTGTTTTTTTTTGTTGGAGGTATATCATTGTACTTTTATATTTAATTGCTTCCCATTAGGGGGGCACCTGACATCTGGGGCAAGAAAAACTGATGTAATGGTGTCAATGGTTAGACCACAGCTGAAGATAAAAATGGAATAATCCACACCAGGAAATAAATCACTTGCAGCTTCACAGTAGTGCCCTTTATAAAACCAAAAGTTGTAACTGAGATGTAGTAGTCAAGGTAGGAAACGGTTCACTTGCAGTTTCACACCACTTTATTAATCAAGAGTAAGCGCTTTCGCGATCTAAGTCAGCTGATCGCTTCTTCAGACTCATAAAAACAGTTAAAACATTATATTTAAAATATGGTTCAACCAATGAAAACACATATAGAATTATGACAGACTAATAAAAATTGCATACATCAGTACATTAATTTGCCTTATATTCTGCATAAGATGAAATAAAATATACATATAACAGACACATGTTATGTAATAATCCATATTACTTAATGTTTTAGTGGGCTGGATTTTAAAAAAGGTTTCAAGGAAACAGCATTGTTCGATCCAGGAGACCTATCTGCCTGAAGTAGTAAAATCCATCTTTGTTCGGCTTCCTCTACCTTATTCCTTATATCACCTCCCCTCTTACTTTTATTTATTATTTTTAAAACCATGAAATTAAAAATATGTTTCCTATCTTCTTCTTCCACATGTTTTGCTAAAGCACTTGTGTCTTTTTTATTTCTTATATCTCTAAGGTGTTCAAGGATATGTTCCTTTAGACACATATTGGTTTTGCCTATGTAAAAGGCATGACAGTGCAGAAGCTGAAATAAACCAAATTTTGTGTTCGGCAGTCAGCATAAAAATCTATATCAATTATAAATCCTAGTGTAGGATGTTTATATGTAGATTTATTATATAAATAGTCACATGCTGTACAATTTCTGCAAGGAAAAGTCCCCTGCCTATCAGATAGGATCATTCTTTCATTGTTTCTGGATTTGTAACAGAGTTGCCTTTTTAAGGACCTCTTATTTCTAAAAGAAAAGCTGGGTCTATCTTCTAACAATTCTCTCAAGTCGGGATCCGACAATAAAACATTCCAATTCTTCTCAAAAATATTACAGAACCTTCTGATGTCACTTGAATAAGTTATATGGAATCTAACTTTAAAATCATGACCTTCCTTGCTTTTAACATCTTTTAACATCTTCTATAGTATTTGAGAAGAACGGTTTACATCTCCCATTCCTATTTTCAATGGTATATTTAGAGCTTTAATTTATGTCTTTCTTACTATAACCTCTGTTTAAGAAGTCTTTCTCTAATATATTAGAGAAAGACTTCTTAAACAGAGGTTATAGTAAACCGCTCTTCTCAAATACTATAGAAGATGTTAAAAGCAAGGAAAACCCAGCTTTTCTTTTAGAAATAAGAGGTCCTTAAAAAGGCAACTCTGTTACAAATCCAGAAACAATGAAAGAATGATCCTATCTGATAGGCAGGGGACTTTTCCTTGCAGAAATTGTACTGCATGTGACTATTTATATAATAAATCTACATATAAACATCCTACACTAGGATTTATAATTGATATAGATTTTTATGCTGACTGCAGAACACAAAATTTGGTTTATTTCGGCTTCTGCACTGTCTGTCATGCCTTTTATATAGGCAAAACCAATAGGTGTCTAAAGGAACGTATCCTTGAACACCTTAGAGATATAAGAAATAAAAAAGACACAAGTGCTCTAGCAAAACATGTGGAAGAAGAAGATAGGAAACATTTTTAATTTCATGGTTTTAGAAATAATAAATAAAAGTAAGAGGGGAGGTGATATAAGGAATAAGGTAGAGGATGCCGAACAAAGATGGATTTTACTACTTCAGGCAGATAGGTCTCATGGATTGAACAGTGCTGTTTCCTTAAAACCTTTTTTAAAATCCAGACCACTAAAACATTAAGTAATATGGATTATTACATAACATGTGTCTGTTATATGTATATTTTATTTCATCTTATGCAGAATATAAAGCAAATTAATGTACTGATGTATGCAATTTTAATTAGTCTATGTCATACTTCTATATGTGTCTTAATTGGTTGAACCATATTTTAAATACCAATGTTTTAACTGTTTTTATGAGTCTGAAGAAGCGATCAGCTGACTTAGACCGCAAAAGCGCTTACTCTTGTTTAATAAAGTGGTGTGAAACTGCAAGTGAACTGTTTCCTACCTTGACTACTACATCTCAGTTACAACGTTTGGTTTTATAAAGGGCACTACTGTGAAGCTGCAAGTGATTTATTTCCTGGCGTGGATTATTCCATTTTTTTCTTCAGCTGTGGTCTAACCATTGGTCTTTTCATTTTTTTCGCTTGAGGTGTATACCAGGCGTTTATCCAGCTTTTGTTTTCTTTCACGTGATGTAATGGTGTCGGCTGCATGTTTTATACTCCTGACGACCTGACGTCATGAAAGAGCAGGACCCAAGACTTTGTTAATCAGGCCGACTAAGGGCTACCTGCAAGCAGATAACCCAAATGTAATGACTGCAACAGTGAATACACTCGGAACATCTACATTTATGGTAAGTGTACACAACTGTACTTTTCTCAGAGGAGCCAATAATTTAATCCCCCCCCCCCCACCAGGCGAGCCCCTACTCCATCCTGGGACCTTAACTTTGTATTGGAAAAGCTCAATTTCCCTCCTTTTGAACCAGCTGCAACTGCAGAGTTGAAATTCCTTTCTTGGAAAACAAGTGCACCTGCAAGCTCAATTCCTGCCAGGCTAACAAAATTCACTGGCAGACGACTTAAGCAGAAATCTACTGGACCCACATGAGTGGAAGCTGGAAGCCAACTCATTCAAACTTCTAATCCACAAGGTGGGGGACTCCAGAGGTTGACCTCTTTGTCTCCCCCCAAAACCATATATTGAGCAAATTTTGTACTAGAAATTCCCACAGCCAAGCGTGGAAAGTGGATGCCCTATCCTTTACATGGAAAAACCTCTCAATTTATGCCTTTCCCCCTCTGCCCCTCCTCTCAAAAGTACAACTCAGGATCAAACAGGACAGACCACAAGGACAGTCCTTATTGCCCCAGACTGGTCACGCCAGCACTGGTACCCACTCCTACGCAGTCTGACAGCAGTGCCACCTACATCAGACCCCCTCCCTGCTGTCCCAGCAGGAGGGACAGATTTTGCATCCACAGCTGCAAACCCTGAACCTTGCAGCCTGGCTTATCCCCTGAATACACCACCAGCAACCCTCAGCAAACAGGTGCTGGATGCCATCCTTGAGGCCAGAAAGCCTAATACTAGGAAATCCTATTCAGAAAAGTGGAAAAGATATTGTTCTTGGAGCCAGTCTCAAGGAAAGGACACAGCTGTGCCCACCTTACCTCAAATCCTAGATTACCTAGCAGAGCTACTCCACAAAGGCCTATCCTTATCAATTAAAATTCATGCCTCTGCCATCTCAGCTCATTACAATACTGAGCCACCTCTATTTTCTCACCCTCTCATCAAACAGTTCCTGAGAGGAGCTAACAATTAGACCCCCGAGGAGAGCTCACACCCCTGCCTGGGACCTTCTCTTTCTACTAGAGAAGCTCATGCTTCCCCCTTTTGAGCCTGCTTCTGCAGCAGAGTTAAAATTCCTCTCTCGGAAAACAGCCTTACTTCTAGCCATCACTTCAGCAAGAAGAGTGTCTTGAGTTACAGGCACTAATGGCTGTGGAACCCTTCATTAATTTTCCAAGCGGACAGGGTTTCCCTCAGGGCTAATACATCATTTATGCCCAAGAATGGTATCCAGTGTGGCTTTAAACCAATCCATTTACCAACCTTTTTCCCTAATCCTCAGAATAAAGGGAAAGGATTCTGCACTCCTTGGATGTGCACAGACAGCTCAGGTTCTACCTTGACAGAACTAAACCTTTCAGAAAAATCTGACCAGCTGCTAGTCAGCTTTGCTACAGGGGCAGAGGGCAAGGCCATTTCAAAGCAAACCATTTCCAAATGGATAGCACACTACATCCATTTCTGCTACAAGCACTGTGGAAAACCTACTCCACATGGGGATCAGAACTCATTCCACTAGGGCTACCTCAGCCTCTACAGCATTTCTCAGGGGAGTCCCTACCAGGGACATCCTGGAAGCTGCAACCTGGAGTTCTGTACACACCTTCACCAAGCATTACCACTTCCTTTTTTTTTTCTAAATCCAGAGCTGGATTTTGCCACAGAAGTCTTACAAGGCCTGCTAGCCAGCCGCATTACTTCTTGACTGCTTCCACCCTTCCTCTGCTTTGGGAGTCAACCCAAGTGTGATGACTGCAACAGTGAAACACGAAGAACATAGTACAGTTGTGTACACTTACCATAAATGTAGATGTTAGAGTGTATTCACTGTTGCAGTCCTGGATGTTCGTGTTTCAATGTTGCAGTCACTACACTTGGGTTATCCTGCTGGCAGGCTACCCACAGTCAGCCTGAATTCCAAAGTCTTGGTCCGGCTTCTGTTGCTGTCTCTGACTTCAGTGCACCAGGGGTATATAAGATGCAGCCAACACCATTTTCTTCAGTCTTTCTTGCTGCGCAGTGCCCGAAGCAAAAGCAGTTTGCAAGTGCTGGTCGGCCAACTCCTGAGATTTTCAAAATCTAATTTCAGAACCAAAGTCTTCAATAAAGCTAAGTACCTCGTTGGGGAAACTTTTTCTTGTTCCAGACCGATGTCAGTAAAAGTTAACAGTTGTATTTCTTGTGGGAAGCAAATACCTCATAAGGATTTTCACTCTTACTGTATTCCTTGCCTAGGCCCTGACCACGATGTTGCTAGTTGTCTGTTTTGTGCTAGATTCAACCAATGCACTATTAAGCATCGGTTTGATTTTACTTTACATTACTTTGGCCGAAGGTTTAACTACATAATGCCATTGGAACAACCGACGACCGGAATTCGTAAAAAACGCAAAGACAAAGAAAAGGACAGGCATCCAAGGTCCAAAACCGACGAAGCCTCTTCTAGGCCAGTCACCGGTTCTCAGTGAGGTGCTTTCGCAGCCCCTGACACCCGCTACCTCAGAGCCACAGACCGCCTCCGACTCCCACGTGGAGACAACTAGGCCTCTGGAAACTCAAGGTATTTGGCCTCGGAGACTATTCCCTCAGATGGGTCTGGAGCCACTGAGCAGGCATCGGCTTCTGAGGGTGTTTTCAGACCTTCTCGGCTTACTGTCAAGTCCACTTCAGCAGCCAAGGCAAAGTCTAAAACACCATTAAAGACAAAGAAACAAGTACAGCATTCTCCAGGGCATTCATCCATGCCAAAGAAGATGCTTAAAATGGCCGAGGACCTAATTAATTTGATCAGGGGTTCCCATCCCCCTCCTGATAAAAGGCCTAGGCAAGGCACTGACTATGATTCCTCTGACCAGGTCTCTCTTTCCTCTGATTCCTCTTCAGAACAGGGATATTCTCTTCCACCCTGAGGACTCTGATGCTGAAGAATCTATCCCTTCAGCCTCTCCTCTTGAGGATTACTCTTTTGTGGAAACCCTGCACACCATGAGGGAGCATTTCCATTGGGAGAGCCAGGATTATTCAGAATCCAAGAAAAGACTCGGAGACTTTATTTTACTGCCTCTGCAAAGGCCCCTTGCTATTCCCCCTATATGTTTTTTCTGAATCCAGTTTGTCTCCTGATTCATTACCCCCTGCACCAGTCAAGCCAGATAGGTACTACAGGGTCCCAGACTCTCATAAATTTTTTTATAAAAACCCTGCTGCTGACCCAGAAACAATTTTTCAGGGTCCCAAAGGGGTTGAGGCTTCCACTGCAAAAATCCCTGTTCCCTCTGATAGGGATTCTAGAGCACTGGATAGATGGGGAAAAAGTTTACACTTCTGCTACTTTAGCTGTTAAGGGCTTTAAACTGCCAGTTTCACATGCTTAAATATCAACAATACCTAATGTCTTTGCTAAAACAGAAAATGCTTACAAGCTCAGAATGTCCTGACAATAAGGAAATACAGGATTTATTGCATGCAGCTGAACATGTGGGAAAGCATACTCTGCAACGTGGATGCTCATCGTGCATACAGCTGCAGTCATAACAGATGGGTTCTCCTGCCGTCAGGCGAGTCCTCGGTCGGCCGAATTCCAAAGTCTAGGTCCTGTGTCGGTTGTCATCGCTTCTTCCCTGACATCAGTGCGACAGGGGTATAAAGGAACCAGCCGATGCCATTTTCTTCAGTCTTTCTTGCCGCGCGGTGCCCGAAGCAGAAGCAGTTCGCAAGTGCCAGTCGGCCAGCTCCTGAGATTACGAAAATTTGGATACCGAAGTCTTCTTAAAAGCTAAGTACCCCGTTGGGGAAACTTTTCTTGCCTCAGACCGATGTCAGACAAAGTTAATAATTGTATTTCTTGTGGGAAGCAAATACCGCATAAGGATTTCCATTCCCTCTGTATACCTTGTTTAGGCCCAGACCACGACGTCTCGGTCTGTTGCCTTTGTGCTACATTCAATAAACGCACTATTAAGCGTCGGGCGGAGTTCGCCCAGCATTATTTTGGGAAAGCATTTTAACTATACTATGTCGTCGGATACTCCGACTCCGATTTTGTCTAAAAAACGCAAAGACAAGGACCGACATACGAGGTCTGCAGCCTTTACCGACACCACGCCAAAGCCGACCACACGTGGTCAGGTTCTCAGCGAGGCGACTACGCAGCCCCTGACCACCGACGACCTGTCTTTGACGGTGTCTCCTGTGCCCGAGGTCACAGGCTCCTCTGCCCACACCCCGACTACAGATACCGAAGCCACTCTTGGCATTGAAACTCAGAATGTGGCCAGGTCCACATCCACTCAAGGTGTCTTCAGACCTTCCTCTTCTTTCTCCATCAAGGCTTTCACAAAGTCTAAAGCAACCATGCACTCTGAGACCAGCTACACAGGGCCCATCTCCAGGCCCCATGCCTAAGAAACAGATGCTTAAAAATGGCTGAGGATTTAATTACTCTTATCAGAGGTTCTCAGCCCCCTCCGGACAAAAGGCCTAGAGTGGAGGAAGATTCCCCCTCCTCTGATCAGGGCTCCATTATTTCAGAGCACTCTGATGATCAGGAACATTCTTACTCCCCTTTTGAAGACTCTGATGCAGAGGAGTCCATCCCTTCTGTATCCCCCCTGAGGATTACTCATTTGGGGAAACTTTGCACACCAATTTCTATACAAAAGCCATGCTGCTGACCCAGAAACCATCTCACAGGGCCCCAAGGGAGTTAAGGCCTTCATTGCTAAAAATCCACTGCCTTCCGAGAGAGATTCCAGATCCTTAGAAAGGTGGGGAAAAAAGGGTATATACTTCAGCTACCTTATCCATGAGGGCCTTAAACTGTCAGTTTCATATGCTAAAGTACCAACAGTTTTTGTTATCACAATTGAAAAGTAAAATGTCACAACCTGAACAACCAGACTTGGAGTTGCAGGATTTGATGCATAGTGCAGAACAAGTGGGTAAGCATACCTTACAATGTGGTTTTGATGCTCTAGAGGCCTCATGTAGAGCTGCTGTTACAGGATCAGTCATACGTAGGCATGCCTGGCTGAAGGAACAAGCCTTGCCTGACATGTCAAAGCTAAATTACTAGACGCCCCTCTTCAAAAGGATGTACTATTTGGTGCTAATGCTGAGGAGGTATTAAGGAAAATGGAGGAAAAGGCCAAGTCAATGCAAACTGTGAAAGAATTTCTACAGGTTCAGCCCCCATGTTTTAGTAGAAATTGGCCTTCCTAAAACTGGTCCTTTCCTGCCACAGACAGACCCCAAAGAGGCAGATACAGGCGCCCGAGGGGCAGAGGACAATCCCAAGGATCGTATAGAGGCAGACAGTGGCAAGCTCCTACACAAAGAGGTGGTGAAGACAACTCACAATCTTTCAGAAAGCAAACCCAATGACTTTCCCCTTTGCATGCCAACCAGGTCGCAAATGGCAGCCCCCTTAGGAGGAAAGCTGGCATTATTTTCAAAAAATTGGCATATTGTCACAAAGGACAAATGGATCCTGGACATTATAAACAGAGGCTACAAATTCCATTTTCACACCCTTCCAAAAATGAGAGGCATGCCAAACCTGCCACACAATCAAAGGGCAGAGGCACAAAGACAAATTACAGATCTCATAAACATGAAAGCTATTCAAGAGGTACCTATACACGAACAAGGTCAAGGTTTTTATTCCAGGCTATTTCTGGTGCCAAGGAAGGGAAAAGATTGGAGACCTATTTTGGATCTATCCATCCTAAACGCATTTCTACTGCACAAAATTCAAGATGCTCACTCTACAGCAACTTCTTCCCATGCTGGGCAAGGAGTCTTGGCTGGTAACATTGGACCTCAAGGAGGCATACCTGCATGTCCCTATCAGACAAAATTGCAGAAGGTACCTCAGATTTCTTGCAGGTTCAACCCATTATCAATTCTCTGCATTGCCCTTTGGCTTATCTACTGCGCCCGGAGTATTCACAAAATGCCTGGCATCAGTAATTGCCTACTGCAGACTTCAAGGGATACAAATATATCCCTATTTGGACGACTGCCTGATCCAAGCGGACAGCAAGCACATTCTTCTGAAACATCTGGCTTATGTAATAATGTTATGAATTCTCTGGGATACACAGTCAACAAAAAGAAATCAAGGCTAATACCCTCTCGGAAAATTATTTTCCTGGGTGCCAATTTGGACACAAACACCCAGGTGGCCTACCTCATGCCAGAGAAGCAGGGGCAACTAATTCAATACTTCATAACACTAGCAAATTGCACCAGGCTGACTGCAAGGAAAATCCTGCAGAGTCTGGGATTCATGGCATCTTGCATCTTACTAATCCCATGTGCAAAGCTGCATATGAGGAAACTACAATGGTACCTGAAAAACATGGTCTCAACACAGCCACAGTTTGGAAACAATAATACCACTAATTCCATGTCTGCAGAAGGAATTTCTGTGGTGGGCTCAAGCATGTCAAACAAACACAGGTCTTCCATTCAGCAAGCCTCAATCAAATCAAGTCATCACAATAGACGCCTCGGACTACGCCTGGGGGGCGCACATGACAGATCGGTGCATTCAGGGCAAGTGGTCCCAAAAAGAAAAGCACCTTCACATCAATCAAAAAGAAATGTTAGCAGTAATAAATGCTATTATAGCTTTCAAGGACCTCCTACAACCAGGTCAACTATTGATAAGAACGGACAACACCACAGTTATGTGGTACATAAACAAGCAGGGAGGAACACATTCTTACCCCCTATGCAGACTGGCCATGTCACTTTGGAACATGGCCGTGGACTTACAAATGGAACTACAAGCACAGTACTTGCCAGGCAAGGAAAACACGCTGGCAGACAACCTAAGCAGGAATATGACAGACCCACACGAATGGAAGTTGCATCCAAAAGTTTTTACAGAAATAATCCAAGAATGGGGAAGGCCAGACATAGATTTCTTTGCCTCCCACAAAAATCATCAATTGACAAAATTCTGCTCAAGGATCTTCCATCCAAAGGCCTGGAGAGTGGACGCGCTCTCTTTCAGTTGGACATCAATGACAGTTTATGCCTTCCCACCTCTTCCTCTGCTGCCCAAAGTTCTATTGAAGACCAGAGCAGACAGACCAAAGATGATCCTCATTGCTCCAGACTGGCCAAGACAACACTGGTACCCACTCCTGAGGAGCCTGACGCATTCCCCACCATGGACCCTGCCTCTAATGCCTCCTCTTCTGACTCAGCACAGCTTCAAAGCTCTTCACAGTCAGCTAAAAACATTCAGTCTAGCTGCATTTAAGATTCCTTAGCATCACAGCAGGTCCTACTCACCAAGGAGGTGCAGGATGTCATTTTGGAGGCCAGAAAGGCCATCAACTAGAATAGCTTACTCCGCAAAATGGAAACGTGTTTGTGTCTGGAATGAGAAAAAGGGCCAGGACCCTGGAAAACTGAATTTACCTCAAATACTGCAATACTTGGCTGAACTGCTAAGCAGTGGACTTTCTTCCTCCTCCATCAAAATCCATGCCTCAGCCATTTCTGCAGAATACAACACTGATCCACCTTTATTCTCTCACCCTCTCTTAAGACAGTTCCTCAGAGGGGCTAAGAATTTAAGACCTCCAAGGAAACAACCAATACCTGCTTGGTATCTTAACTTCATTCTGGAAAAACTGACCTTGCCTCCTTTTGAGCCAGCTGCCTCATCAGATTTGCAATATTTGTCCTGGAAAACAGCTTTCCTTCTGGCTATCACTTCAGCTCGTAGAGTTTCAGAACTACAGGCTTTCATGGCTGTCCAGCCTTTTATCATCTTCCATCAGGACAGAGTCCCCTTATGAACCAACCCGTCCTTTATGCCTAAAGTGGTATCCAGGGTAGCTTTAAATCAGGCCATACATTTACCTACTTTTTATCCTAATACTCAAAACAAAGGGGAGAGATTACTACATTCCTTGGACATCCACAGACAACTGCGTTATTATTTGGACAGAACAAAGCCTTTCAGAAAATCAGAACAGCTCTTTGTGGCCTATGCGGTAGGAGCTCAAGGAAAGCCAATCTCCAAACAGACAATCTCAAAATGGATAGCCCACTGCATACGCTTTTGCTATTCCTTTCATGGCAAAGCTGTACCTACAGGCATTAGAACTCATTCCACCAGGGCCACAGCCACCTCTGCAGCCTTCCTCAGAGGAGTTCCTACCAAGGATATTTTGGAAGCAGCCACTTGGAGTTCTGTGCATACCTTCTCCAAGCACTACAACCTACCATTATACTCCAAATCTAGAGCAGGCTTTGCCACTGCAGTCTTGCAGGACATTTTGGCACCTCCTAGTTCCACCTAGTGCCTACCACCCCTTTCTTAGCTTTGGGGTTCTACCCATTTGTTATGACTGCAGCTGTATGCATGATGAACATAGTACAGTTTTGTACCTACCGTAAATGTAGATGTTCGAGTGCTAATACAGCTGCAGTCCAGGTTTCCCTCCCTCCTTCCCCTCTTGGGACAGGCCTATAGGCTAGCACATCCTCATACAACCTGATTGGGGTATTCTTTTATGATGTATTTGCTTGCAACTACTGTATTTTGATTATATTGCACTGCATTATTACACAAACTTATGTATTGCCTTCCTTCTGGGGGCACCTGACATCTGGGGCAAGAAAAACTGAAGAGAATGGCGTCGGCTGGTTCCTTTATACCCCTGTCGCACTGACGTCAGGGAAGAAGCGACGACAACCAACGCCGGACCTAGACTTTGGAATTCGGCCGACCGAGGACCCGCCTGATGGCAGGAGAACCCATCTGTTATGACTGCAGCTGTATTAGCGCTCTAACATCTATATTTATGGTAGGTACAAAACTGTACTTTTTGATTCATTAGAGGCTTCTTGCAGAGCCGCAGTTACAGGCTGTGTCATTCAAAGGCATGCTTGGTTAAAAGAACAGAGCTTACCTGATCATGTTAAAGCAAAATTATTGGATGCTCCATTACAGCATGATACTTTGGTGTTAAGGCTGAGGAGGTGTTAAAGAAAATGAAGGATAAAGCAAAATCAATGCAGACAGTAAAGGATTTCTTAACTCATTTACTCCGGAGCAGCTCAGAAAAAGCTGCCTGCTTAATTCCACCATAGGAACAACAGTGCAGCCTGAGCTCATTTTCAGAAAATCCATTTGTAATACTATACAGAAAACAAATGTTCATAACTCTAAGAGCTACACTAAAAATGTAAACACGAAAGTTGTTCAGCAGACCCTAACCTTTCCAACAGTGTAAATGTTGATAGTGCATATCAAAGTCATTATTAAATATTTGGCAAGGAATCCTGATATTGTGCATATTTTTTATCTTTTTGGAAAAGCAAAGCACAATATCTTGGTCTATGTACCATGCAGACCCATGCAATTTGAATTTAATTTGTTAGTATGAATGTCAGCTTTAAAATGATACCTTAGCCATTACTGTGTGACGCTCCTTTCATGAGATATTCACAGAAATATGATTAATATATTATTTTTCATAATTGATAAATAAAGCATAATATCTCATCACCCTGTAACAGAGCCTACATATCAGTGTAGAAGTTGTGCATCTGAATGTCAGCTTCAAAATGATGCATCATTTGTGTGCTTACCATGCTCCCTCGCAAAGATATGGGCATAATAATGAGAAGTATTGTAAATGTATAAATGTCCTTCAAGGATGCATCTGCAGTCCTAACATATGGGTTGTCGTGCCTCAGGCAGCCCTTCGGTCGGCCGGATTCCAAAGTCTGGGTCTGGCCTCGGCTGATGTCGCACTTCACCCGACGTCATAGCTGCTGTGAATTGGGTATAAAGGCATCAGCCGACGCCATTTTCCTCAGTCTTTCTTGCCGCGCGGTGCCCGAAGCAGAAGCTGTTCGCAAGTGCCGGTCGGTCAGATCCAGAGATTTCTACTACCGAAGACTTCTAAAAAGCTAAGTACCCCGTTGGGGACTCTTTCTTGCCTCAGCCGATGTCAGAAAAAGTAAATAATTGTTTAACTTGTGGGAAACAAATACCTCATAAGGATTTCCACTCTTACTGCCTTCCTTGCTTAGGCCCAGACCACGACGTATCAGCTTGTCTAGCCTGTGCTTCCTTCAACCGACGGACACTTAGATGTCGGTCGGAGTTTGCAGAGGAGTTTTTTGGTCCCGCTTTTGCTTACAAAATGCCGTCGGAGACTCCGACTTCACAATTAGCTAAAAAGCGTAAGGAAAAGGACCGACACTCGCGGCCGGCGGTTTCGGCCGAAACCACGGTTAAGCAAACCGCGAGTGTCTCGGTTTCGGCTGAAACCGAGTCCTCGGTTCTTCCTTCGGCCGAAAGCATGCCTCCGATAGCCGAGGCCTCACACAGCATGGCTGAATCTGCTACTGAAATTACCCCTGCTGTAGCAGGCACCCAGGATTTATCAGATACTATTCCTTTAGACATATCTACTCCTGCACGTGGAGCTGCTAGGCCCCCTGCATCTATGTCTATCAAGGCTTTTTCTAGGGATAAAGCAGCTAAAACTTCTAAGGCCTTGCCTGCTAAAACCCCCTCACACAGGCCTACTTCTAGTTCCCAAATGCTCAGCCTGGCTGAGGATCTCATTTCTTTGATCAGGGGATCCCAACCTCACCCAGACAGGGCCTCTCAACCACCTCCAGAGATCCCAACCTCACCCAGACAGGGCCTCTCAACCACCTCCAGAGAAGAGGCCTAGAGCAGAGCCCCCGGACCCTGTTTCTACAGACTATTCCTCGGATGATTCAGAAAACTCAGATCCTCCAGAAGGCCCATATTCTCCTTATGAGGATTCTGATGCAGAAGACTCCATTCCTTCTGCCTCTCCTCCTGAGGAATTTTCTTTTGGGGAAACCTTACATGCTATGAGAGCATTTTCAATGGCAGGGCCAGGATTTTTCAGATTCAAGAAAAAGGCTAAGGACCTTTTTACATTTACCACAGCATAGGCCTTTAGCCATTCCTCCAGTACTTACAGTTGTTGATGATGCATATAATGATGCCTGTACTGCCCCTGACTCTCTTCCCCTGGCCCCTGCCAAGCCTGACAGATATTACAGGGTCCCGGACACACACTTTCACTTGTATAAGGCTCCTATTGCAGATCCTGAAACCATTTCACAGGGCCCCAAAGCTGTAGCAGCTGCCTCTGCCAAAAAAACCCTCCCCCTCCCCTCTGAAAGAGAATCTAGAGCATTAGAGAGATGGGGTAAAAAAGTTTATACTTCTGCTACTCTTTCGGCTAGGGCCTTAAACTGTCAATTCCACATGATTCAGTATCAGGAATTTTTGTTAGACCAGCTAAATACAAAACTGTCCTCTCCTGAACCTATAGACCATAAGTCCCTTCAGGATTTGGTACATAACACTCAGCAGGTCAGTAATCATTCCTTAAAATGCGGCTATGATGCACTGGAGGCTTCCTTTAGATCAGCTATGACTGGCACAGTGATTAGAAGGCATGCATGGTTAAAAGAGCAATCCTTACCAGACCATGTAAAGTCAAAGCTCCTAGATGCTCCCATGGAGAAACAAAGTTTGTTTGGCTCCCCTGCACAGCAAGTGCTAAAGACGGTGGAAGAAAAAGCAAAATCTGTCCAAACAGTCAAGGATTTCTTACAGGTCCAGCCCCCGAGGTTAAGTAGAAATTGGCCTTCGAAGAATTGGTCCTTTCCTGACACCTCCAGAGCACAGAGGCAGAAATAGGCGCCCAAGAGGCAGAGGTCAATCCAGAGGTGCCTACAGGGGACGTCAGTGGCAGCCTAACAACCAGAGAAGTACTGCCACAGATCCAGCTACGACCACTTCCACAGGACAGACACAATGACTTGACTCTGATACCGCCTTCCAGGGAACAACTGGAAGCACCCTTAGGCGGAAAGCTAGCCTTATTTTCCGTAAACTGGCATTACATTACAGGAGACAAATGGATTTTACAGACAGTAGACAAAGGCTACAGGTTTCACTTCCACACTCTACCAAAATAGAGAGGAATGCCAAACCTACCACCAAACCAAAAAGCAAACGCTCTAGCACAAATCAACCATTTACTAAGGATGAGAGCTATAGAAAAGGTACCTCCTATACAACAAGGGCAAGGATTTTACTCCAGACTTTTCCTGGTACCAAGAAAAGAAAACCAATGGAGGCCTATTCTCGACCTGTCCGCTCTGAACACATATCTCATTGTTCCAAAATTCAAAATGCTGACCCTACAGCAACTTCTTCCCATGCTGGGCAAGGAGTCTTGGCTGGTGACTCTAGATCTCAAGGAGGCATACCTGCACGTCCCTATATGACCAGATTGCAGAAGATACCTCAGATTTCTTGCAGGATCAGAGCATTATCAATTCTCAGCATTGCCCTTTGGCTTATCTACTGCGCCCAGAGTATTCACGAAATGCCTGGCATCAGTAATTGCTCATTGCAGGCTTCAGGGAATTCAGATTTATCCATACCTGGACGACTGCCTAATACAAGCGGACAACAAGACCAAATTAACAAAAGATTTGGAAAAGGTTATACAACTACTGCAAGCCCTGGGATACACAGTCAATATGAAAAAGTCAAGGCTGGTACCATCCCAAAGGATAACATTCTTGGGTGCAGAACTGGACACATCAAATTAGATGGCATTTCTCACAGCAGAAAAACAAAAGCAACTACCACTCTATTTCACGCCATTAACAACACAGAACCAGCTTACAGCAAGGAAAGTCCTGCAAGCCCTGGGTTACATGGCATCCTGCATAATATTGATTCCACATGCCAGGCTGCATATGAGAAAGTTGCAATGGTACCTAAGGAATGTATGGTCTCAACACAAGCACAGTCTAGAAGCTCAGATTCCAAGAATTCCTGTGGTGGGCTCAGGCCTGTCAGTTGAACAGAGGACTGCCTTTCCACAAACCTCACCCAAGCCAGACTATCACCACGGACGCCTCAGACCTAGGCTGGGGGGCACACATGGTGGGCAAGTGTATACAAGGCCTATGGACACAAGACCAGCTGAACCTACACATAAATCAAAAAGAGATGCTGGCAGTGAAACAAGCACTTCAGACATTCAGACCTTTTCTTCAACAGGGTCATTTGCTGATGAGGACGGACAACACCACAGTCATGTGGTATATCAACAAACAGGGAGGCACACACTCATATCCTCTATGCCGGATGGCAATGGACCTGTGGAATGTGGCCCTGAACCTCAACATTCAACTCCAGGCCAAATTTGTGCCAGGAAAAGAAAATATACCAGCAGACTCCTTAAGCAGAACTACCACGGATGCCCACGAATGGATGCTGCATCCAGACATCTTCAAAACCATTACAAAGAAATGGGGACTACCAGAAATAGACCTGTTCGCATCCCCACACAACCACCAATTGAGGAAATTCTGCACAAGGACATACCACCCACTTGCTTGGAAGGTGGACTCCCTATCCTTCAGTTGGGAAAACCTGACAGCATATGCATTCCCACCTCTTCCTTTGATGCACAAAGTGCTACTGAAGATCAAAGAAGATCACCCAAGGATCATCTTGATAGCTCCAGACTGGCCGAGGCAGCATTGGTACTCGCTACTGAGGAGCATGTCTCGGACACACGCATGGCCTCTACCTCTAGTTCCTTTACTGCTAACAGAACAACTACAAGATCCTACACCCAAGCTTGAAAACACTACAGCTAGCTGCTTGGAATATTACATAAAGCAAAATAACCCAGATTTATCTCAGAGGGTTAAAGACATTATCCTGGAAGCTCGCAGACCCTCCACAAGGAAGACTTATTCAGCCAAATGGAAAAGATACCTCATTTGGAGTGCAGCAAAAGGAGAAAATGTATCATTAGCAAACATAGCTAACATCCTGGAATACTTAGCAGAACTTTTCCACAATGGCCTGTCTTACTCCTCCATTAAGATTCATGCATCAGCAATTTCAGCAGAATACAACATGGATCCTCCAGTCTTCTCTCATCCTCTACTCAGGCAGTTTCTGAGAGGAATTAAAAATGTAAAGCCTCCAAGGAAGCCACCTTTGCTTACATGGGACCTTAACTTTGTGTTGGAAAAGTTAACACTTCCCCCTTTCGAACCAGCAGCAACAGCAGAATTACAATTCTTATCTTGGAAAACTGCTTTCCTGCTTGCAATCACTTCAGCAAGAAGGGTTTCTGAATCACAGGCATTAATGGCAGTACAGCCCTTCCTCATCTTCCATCAGGATAGTGTCCTTGAGAACTAACCCTACTTTTATGCCAAAAGTGGTCTCCAGGGTATCATTGAACCAAGCAATCCATCTACCAACATTCTTCCCCAACCCACAGAACAGGGGGGAAAGACTACTACATACTTTGGATGTGCACAGGCAATTGCGCTACTATCTGGACAGAACCAAGACCAACAGAAAAACTGACCAGCTTCTGATAGCATATGCAACAGGAATGGAAGGAAAAGCAATTTCAAAACAGACAATCTCAAAATGGATAGGAAATTGCATTAGATTTTGTTACTCTTTTCATGGAAAGACAACTCCAGAAGACATCAGACCTCACTCCACAAGGGCTACAGCCACTACTACAGCTTTCCTACGAGGAGTGGCTACCAAAGACATTTTAGAAGCTGCTACTTGAAGCTCCGTGCATACATTTGCCAAGCATTATAATCTACCTTTATACTCCAGATCCCGAGCAGGTTTTGCAACCACTCTTAACTACACCATAATCATCTTAGTGCCTCCTCCCCCAGTTTGGCTATGGTATTCTACCCATATATTAGGACTGCAGATGCATCCTTGAAGGACATAGTACAGTTTTGTACCTACCATAAATGTAGATGTCCGAGAGGTATGCATCTGCAGTCAGGATTACCCACCCTCCTTCCCCTCTGTGGTACTCCTAGGGTATTTGCCCATCTTGTAGCTAGCTGGGGGAATCTATTATGGTGTATTTGTTTGTGTATATGTATATACATGCTTATATTGTTTGCTCTCTACTGTTTGGAATCATTTGCATTTATCCAAATTTAGCCTTCCTAGAGGGCACCTGGCATCTGGGGCAAGAAACACTGAGGAAAATGGCGTCGGCTGATGCCTTTATACCCAATTCACAGCAGCTATGACGTTGGGTGAAGTGCGACATCAGCCGAGGCCAGACCCAGACTTTGGAATCCGGCCGACCGAAGGGCTGCCTGAGGCAGGACAACCCATATGTTAGGACTGCAGATGCATACCTCTCGGACATCTACATTTATGGTAGGTACAAAACTGTACTTTTTCATATTCGTACAAGACTAAAACTGTCATATATGTACGTGTACAGTGTACAGACAGTTCTTTTGCCATGTTGTAAGGAGTAACACTGTCTTCAAAATGAGCTATTACTTGACACATTCAAATGCTCCCTTGCAAAGTTATTTACCAAAATATGAAAAAAAATCATAATTTCCATAACCTAAGTCTGAAACAAACTTTGATATCTGCACATGTGTCAAACATACAGGCACAATTCTTTTACCATGTTAGAACCAGCAATACTTTCTTCAAAATGAGATATTACTTGGCACATTCAGATGCTCCCTTTCAAAGTTATTTACCAAAATATGAAAAAAATCATAATTTCCATAACCTAAGTCCCAAACAAACTTTGCTATCTGCCTACGAGTACAACATACAGGCCCCATTCTTTTACCATGTTAGAACTATAAATAATCTTTTCAAAATGAGGTATTACTTAGCACATTCAGATGCTCCCTTGCAAAGTTATTTAACAAAATTTTATTATTTATTTATTTATTTATTTAACATTTGTTGACCGGGAATGTCCGACTAGGTTCCACAGATCCTGTTTTTAGCGGAGGCCCGGGGAGAAATGCTCCAGAAGCATGTCTTTAGAATGTGTGAGGAAACCGGCGTACCCGGAGGAAACCCACGCGAACGCAGGGAGAACATGCAAACTCCACACAGAAGGCACCCCAGCCGAGAACCGGAGAACCTCTTGCTGTGAGGCGACAGCATTAACCGCTGCACCACTGCGCCACCCAAAATATGAAAAAAAAATCATAATTTCCATAACCTAAGTCACAAACAAACTTTGATATATCTGCACGTGTCAAACATACAGGCACAATTATTTTACCATGTTGGAACCAGCAATACGTTCTTTAAAATGAGATACTACTTGGCACATTCAGATGCTCCCTTGCAAAGTTATTTACCAAAAGATGAAAAAAATCATAATTTCCATAAGAGTCATTTGCCAAGCTCAGAGAAATGAATTTTACACAACACATTTCATAATAGTGTTTTACTTACTATATTGGTCCGACTTGGTCATGGGTGTTTCCCATTCTTCTCACAAGCTGCATGTTAGCAATCTTGCATGGCTCTCCTCACGCCATTGTGGAGGAGAACCTCTTGCTGTGAGGCGACAGCATTAACCGCTGCACCACTGCGCCACCCAAAATATGAAAAAAAAATCATAATTTCCATAACCTAAGTCACAAACAAACTTTGATATCTGCACGTGTCAAACATACAGGCACAATTATTTTACCATGTTGGAACCAGCAATACGTTCTTCAAAATGAGATATTACTTGGCACATTCAGATGCTCCCTTGCAAAGTTATTTACCAAAAGATGAAAAAAAATCATAATTTCCATAAGAGTCATTTGCCAAGCTCAGAGAAATGAATTTTACACAACACATTTCATAATAGTGTTTTACTTACTATATTGGTCCGACTTGGTCATGGGTGTTTCCCATTCTTCTCACAAGCTGCATGTTAGCAATCTTGCATGGCTCTCCTCACGCCATTGTGGAGGGTTGGTCAAGAACAATGCAATGCCCTCCTCAGTTAGGTGAATGCCATCCGTTCTGAACAGGTGAACATCTTCCGCGATGATGCCGATGTCCTTCAAGGATGCATCTGCAGTCTTTACAAATGGGTTGTCCTGTCGTTAGGCAGCCCTTCGGTCGGCCGGATTCCAAAGTCTGGGTCTGGCTTCGGTTGGTGTCGCACTTCACCCGACGTCATTGCGGCAGTTATTCGGGTATAAAGGCATCAGCCGACGCCATTTTCCTCAGTCTTTCTTGCCGCGTGGCGCCCGAAGCAGAAGCTGTTCGCAAGTGCCGGTCGGTCAGATCCAGAGATTACTACTACCGAATACTACTTCGAAGACTTTGCTAAGTACCCCGTTGGGGACTCTTTCTTGCCTCAGCCGATGTCAGAGAAAGTTAATAACTGTTTATCTTGTGGGAAACAAATACCTCATAAAGATTTCCACTCCTACTGCATACATTGTTTAGGCCCAGACCACGACGTAGCAGCTTGTCTAGCCTGTGCTTCTTTTAACCGACGGACGCTTAGACGTCGCTCGGACTTTGCTGAACAGATTTTCGGCTCCGATTTTGCCTACATTATGCCGTCGGATCCTCCGACTACGCAAATAACCAAAAACGCAAAGAAAAGGACCGACACTCGCGGTCCGCGGTTTCGGCCGAAACCGCGGTTAAGCAAACCACGAGTGTCTCGGTTTCGGCCGAAACTGAGCAAGCGGTTCTTTCTTCAGCCGATAACTTGCCTTCTACCGAGGCCTCTTCTAAGCTGGTAGAAACGGCTTCTGAAACCCAACCTTCTGTTGCGGTTTCACAGGATTTATCAGGCACCATTCCCCTGGATATTTCTACCCCTGCACGTGGAGCTGCTAGGCCTCCTCCAGCTATGTCTATTAAGGCCTTTGCCAAGGCTAAAGCAGCCAAAGCATCAAAACCTGTGCCTGCCAAGCCCCCCTCTCACAGGCCCAGCACCAGCTCCCATATGCTTTCTTTGGCTGAGGATCTCATCTCTTTAATTCGTGGAGCCCAGCCTCATCCTGACAGGGCCTCTCTCCCTCCTCCAGAAAAGAGGCCTAGAGCAGAGCCCCCTGACCCAGTATCCACAGATGACTCCTCTGATGACACAGAACATACAGACCCTCCTGAGGCTTCTTATTCTCCTTACGAAGACTCTAATGCTGAGGAGTCCATCCCTTCAGCCTCTCCTCCTGAGGAATTTTCCTTTGGGGAAACCTTGCATGCTATGAGGGAACAATTTCAGTGGCAGGGCCAAGATTTCTCAGACTCTAGAAAAAGGCTTAGGACCTTTCTACATTTGCCACAACACAGGCCTTTAGCTATACCTCCAGTTCTTTCTGTTGTTGATGATGCATTTAATGATGCTTGCACTGCTCCTGATTCTTTACCTCCGGCTCCTGCTAAGCCCGATAGGTACTACAGGGTCCCAGACACTCATCACCACTTATATAAGGCTCCTTTTGCAGATCCAGAGACTATCTCCCAGGGTCCTAAAGCTGTAGCAGCTACTTCTTCTAAAAACCCCCTCCCCTCTGAAAGGGAATCCAGGTCCTTAGAGAGATGGGGTAAAAAAGTTTACACCTCTGCTACTTTGTCAGCTAGAGCTTTGAACTGCCAATTTCATATGATTCAATATCAAGAGTTTATGCTTGACCAGTTGACTAAAAAGCTGTCCTCTGAAGAATCTTTAGATAAAAGTATGTTCAAGAAATGGTACATAACATACAGCAGGTTAGTAACCATTCTTTAAAATGCGGCTATGATGCACTGGAGGCTTCCTTTAGATCAGCCATGACTGGCACAGTTATCAGGAGGCATGCATGGTTGAAAGAACAGGCATTACCAGACCATGTCAAATCTAAGCTTTTGGATGCACCTATGGACAAGGTCAATTTATTTGGTTCCCCTGCACAGCAGGTACTAAAAAAGATGGAAGAGAAAGCAAAATCTGTGCAAACAGTGAAAGATTTCTTACAAGTTCAACCTCCAAGGTTTAGCAGGAACTGGCCCTCCAAGAATTGGTCCTTTCCGGACTCCTCTAAGGCACAAAGAGGCAGGAATAGGCGCTCTAGAGGCAGAAACCAATCCAGGGGTGCCTACAGGGGTCGCCAGTGGCAGGGTAACAACCAACAAGGCACGGATACAGCCACCACCACTACAACTCAATCACAGTGACTTGGCGGTGGCACCGCCTACCAGGGAACAACTAGAAGCACCCTTAGGCGGAAAGCTAACCTTATTTTCAAGAAACTGGCACTGCATTACAAGAGAAAAATGGATTTTGCAAACTATAGACCAAGGTTACAGGTTCCATTTCCATACTCTACTAGGAAAGAGAGGAATGCCAAACCTACCACCTACTCAAAGGACAGAAGCTCTAAAACAAATATCTCAATTATTAAAAATGAGAGCTGTGGAAAAGGTACCATCTATGGAGCAAGGGAAGGGATTTTACTCCAGACTCTTCCTGGTACCAAGAAAAGAAAACAAATGGAGGCCTATTCTAGACCTGTCCACTTTAAATACATTCCTCATTGTTCCAAAATTCAAAATGCTGACCCTGCAGCAGCTTCTTCCCATGCTGGGCAAGGAGTCTTGGCTGGTAACTCTAGATCTCAAGGAGGCATACCTGCACGTCCCCATAAGACCAATTTGCAGAAGATACCTCATATTTCTTGCAGGATCAGAGCATTATCAATTCTCAGCATTGCCCTTTGGCTTATCTACTGCGCCCAAAGTGTTCACGAAATGCCTGGCATCAGTAATCGCTCATTGCAGACTTCAGGGGATTCAAATCTATCCCTACCTGGATGACTGCCTGATGCAAGCGGACAACAAAAACAAACTAACAGAAGACTTACAAAGAGTCATCTACCTGCTGCAAGCACTGGGATATACAGTCAATACAAAAAAGTCAAGGCTGACTCCATCCCAAAGAATAACCTTTCTGGGTGCAGAACTGGACACATCAAAACAAATGGCATTTCTAACTGCAGAAAAGAAAGAGCAACTTCCTCTATACGTCTTGGCATTAACAAAGCAGAACCATCTAACTGCAAGAAAAGTGCTACAAGCTCTAGGCTTCATGGCATCCTGCATAATACTGGTCCCTCATGCCAGGCTGCATATGAGAAAGCTACAGTGGTACCTAAAGAATTTGTGGTCCCAGCACAAGCACAGCCTAGAAACCAAAATTCCAATGATCCCATGCCTGAAGCAAGAGTTCCTATGGTGGGGTCAGGCCTGCCAATCAAACACAGGATTGCCCTTCTGCAAAAGTCAACCAAGACAAACCATCACGACAGATGCCTCAGACCTCGGTTGGGGGGCACACATGATGGACAAGTGCATTCAAGGCCTATGGACTCAAGACCAGCTGCATCTGCACATAAATCTAAAAGAAATGATGGCAGTAAAATTGGCAATCCAGGCATTCAGACCTTTTCTCCAAGAAGGCCAGTTGATGATAAGGACAGACAACACCACAGTTATGTGGTACATCAACAAACAGCGAGGCACACACTCATACCCTCTATGCCGGCTGGCACTGGACCTATGGGATGTGGCTCTGAGCTACAACATTCAGTTACAGGCAATTTATGTACCAGGCAAGGAAAACATTCTAGCAGACATATTAAGCAGAACTACAACAGATGCCCACGAATGGATGCTGCATCCGGACATCTTCAAAACCATCACAAGAGAATGGGGATTACCACAAATAGACTTGTTTGCATCCCCATTCAATCACCAGTTGAAGAAATTCTGCACAAGGACTTACCACCCACTTGCTTGGAAGGTGGACTCCCTATCTTTCAGTTGGAAAGGCCTGACAGCATACGCATTCCCACCACTTCCTTTGATGCACAAGGTGCTTCTGAAGATCAAAGAGGAACATCCGAGGATCATTCTGATAGCCCCAGACTGGCCAAGACAACATTGGTATCCACTGCTGAGGAGCATGTCCCGGGAACAAATATGGACACTGCCCCTGATCCCATTACTGCTAACACAGAACAACTACAACATCCTGCATCCAAACCTAAAAACTCTGCAGCTAACTGCCTGGAAAATTACATAACAGCAGTTAACCCAAATTTATCCCAAAGGGTTAAAGACATAATCCTGGAGGCTCGTAGACCTTAAACAAGAAAGAATTATGCAGCAAAATGGAAAAGATATCTCATCTGGAGTGCTGCAAAGGGGCAAGATGTGACACTGGTGAACATAGCCAACATCCTGGAGTACTTGGCGGAGCTCTTCCATACAGGCCTGTCCTATTCTTCCATCAAGATACATGCATCAGCTATTTCAGCAGAATACAGCTTGGATCCTCCTGTCTTCTCGCATCCTCTGCTCAGACAGTTTCTGAGAGGAATTAAAAATGTAAAACCTCCCAGGAAACCTCCATTGCCAGCATGGGACTTGAACTTTGTGCTAGAAAAACTGACTCTTCCTCCTTTCGAACCAGCAGCAACAGCAGAATTACAATACTTATCCTGGAAGACTGCTTTCCTGCTGGCAATAACTTCAGCAAGAAGGGTCTCTGAACTACAGGCATTAATGGCAGTGCAACCCTTCCTAATCTTCCATCAAGATAGTGTCCATGAGAACAAATCCTACATTTATGCCTAAGGTGGTATCCAGAGTCTCTTTAAATCAGGCTATCCACCTTCCTACATTCTTCCCCAACCCACAGAACAGGGGAGAAAGGCTCTTACATACCTTGGATGTACACAGACAATTACGCTACTACCTGGACAGGACAAAAAACAATAGAAAAACTGACCAGCTTCTGGTAGCATATGCAACAGGAAAGGAAGGAAAACCAATTTCTAAACAGACAATCTCCAAGTGGATAGAAAATTGCATTAGATTTTGTTACTCCTACCATGGAAAGAAAACTCCAGAGAACATCAGGCCTCACTCCACAAGGGCTACAGCCACTACCACAGCTTTCTTACGAGGAGTGGCTACCAAGGACATTATAGAGGCTGCTACTTGGACCTCCGTGCATACATTTGTCAAACATTATAACTTACCTCTATACTCTAGATCCCGTGCTGGTTTTGCCACTGCTGTTTTGCAAGGGATCCTAACTACACCATAATCTCTTCTCATTTCCTCCTCCCCTGGTTTAGCTATGGTATTCTACCCATTTAGAAGACTGCAGATGCATCCTTGAAGGACATAGTACAGTTTTGTACCTACCATAAATGTAGATGTCCGAGAGGAATGCATCTGCAGTCAGGATTACCCACCCTCCTTCCCCTCTGAGGTACTCCTAGGGTATTTGCCAATCTTCAGCTAGCTTGGGGGGGATCTATTATGGTGTATTTGTTTGTATATATGTACATACATGCTTATTTTGTGTGTTTGCTCTCTACTATTTGGAAACTTTGGCATTTATCCAAATTTAGCCATCCAAGAGGGCACCTGGCATCTGGGGCAAGAAACACTGAGGAAAATGGCGTTGGCTGATGCCTTTATACCCGAATAACTGCCGCAATGACGTCGGGTGAAGTGCGACACCAGCCGAAGCCAGACCCAGACTTTGGAATCCGGCCGACCGAAGGGCTGCCTGACGACAGGACAACCCATTTGTAAAGACTGCAGATGCATTCCTCTCGGACATCTACATTTATGGTAGGTACAAAACTGTACTTTATGGCAGATTGTAGATCCATCGACCCTGTGCATCAAGCTATGCATGAATGCGTTCTGTAAACGTCTAAACAGCAGAAGACAGTCTTACCTTATCTGAAATAAAGCATGGGTGGACACTGACAAGGGTGCACAGCCAGGGCACATCTAAAGAGAAAAAGCAGGGTAAGGACCGCCGCTCCACTAATATGCCAAGGACAGGCATGGGGCTCCAGATGTTGGTTATCTGTAGTGTCCCATAGCTGTGCTGGCTGCCCACTCAGACTGCTGACACCACTATGGTGTCATGACCTCCTTCAGTGTCAGCAGTCTGCCTTACCTGTGCCTTTACATGTGCCCATTCAGCAATGGACCTAAGGGATGAGGGACTGAAGTAACTCACTAATTGCTGTCCTGACCTTCATACATTTACTACCCTCGCCTACATACACTGACTACACCTGAAGGGAGGGAGATTGAGTGGAGAGCTACATCAAGGCAACATGTCAAAAGACCAAGACTGACCCAGGCTGTGTCTTTTTGCATGTGTCCTTTCCTGGAGGGACACATTACATCACAGTGGCACACCCAAGCCCATGCTTACCTAGGAGAGCAGCACTATGGGACTGAGCTGAAGAGTCTCCAAGTTCCCAACTGCGATCCCAGTGGATCACAAGATCCATGCTGGCTGAGTATGCCCCCTGTGATGCACCCACCAACACAATATTCGGCGATGGGACAGCGTAGGGTTTTTGGCTGCTCCCTTTCCAGTGACTCCCATAACAGCAGAAGACCGTCTTACCTTATCTGAAATAAAGCATGGGTGGGCATTGACAAGGGTGCACAGCCAGGGCACATGTAGAGAGAAAAAGCAGGGCAAGGACTGCCGCTCCACTAATATGCCAAAGACAGGCATAGGGCTCCAGATGTTGGTTATCTGTAGTGTCCCATAGCTGTGCTGGCTGCCCACTCAGACTGCTGACACCACTATGGTCTCATGACCTCGCCTTACCTCTGCCTTTTCTCTTTACATGTGCCCATTCAGCAATGGACCTAAGGGATGAGGGACTGAAGTAACTCACTAATTGCTGTCCTGACCTACATACACTGACTACACCTGAAGGGAGGGAGACTGAGTGGAGAGCTACATCAAGGCAACGTATCAAAAGACCAAGACTGACCCAGGCTGAGTATTTTTGCATGTGTCCTTTCCCAGAGGGAAACATTACATCACAGTAGCGCACCCAAGCCCTTGCTTACCTAGGACAGCAGCACTATGGGAGAAATTTATGGCCATGATACTCGCCAAAGCATTCGACCCACAGGTTGACCTTGCAAGTCAGGCACTCCCTTGATGGCTCAGCACGTTTACCCTTGCTGGCACAGTTTTTGCATCTTGATTTACGTTATTTCACCAGAAAGTGAGAGCCGTGCTCAAATCGGCTCACAACCCCTCTGGGACAGTAGTCTCAGTGCATCTTTTCCTCTTCGTGTAACTGGCAAGTAGATGCAAGCCTAGGTTCCTTCGGAACTGTAACTGTGTTGCTGGAATAGCACATCCAGAGCGTGACAGTTGCTGATGGCTGATACTTTCACGGAATATAATGAAAGCATTGACAATGGCCACATCCCATAAGAACCAGAACAAGTACAGCCACCATTTGCGGGCCTTTCTGGCACTGGGATACTGTGTCCTGAGCTGATCTGCTTGGTCCACCCTATTCATGTAACTGTTGTACGTGTTTACAACTGGTGGACATGGCATCGATGCCTTTCTTCCATCACACTTTCTCCTGTATGTGCTGGAGACTGGCAAGGTTGGGTTACAGTTAGTTGACAGGAGGAATACTGGTTTGCTATCCTTCCATTCAGTAGCTAGCAGTGGTCCACTCTGCAATTGCTTGTAGTAGCCTCGAGCTGCTTTTCCAATGGCGTGTCTGTTGAATGTTAGAGGCCATCCTGACCTATTGGTGCTCATGGTTCCACAACAGTATAGATCATCTTTCAGCAATTGCTGTGCCAGCGGAACAGAGGTAAAGAAGTTATCAAAGTAAATGTGATGCTTCTTGCCAATCAGTCCCCTAGTTAAGTCAACCACAACTCTGTGTGCCAGCCCGACCTCTCTATTCTGCTCCGTTTTTCCAGTGTATACCTGAAATTCACGTACATACCCATTGGTCGAGTCTACCAACACCCACACCTTAATGACATACCTCTCGGGCTTACCAGGCATAAACTGTCTAAATGTCAAGCATCCAGGGAAGCCAACCATGACTTCATCTACAGCCACCTCACGATGCACATTGTAACGTGTCCTGCATGCATGAAGTACTGCATCCTGTATTGGCCGTACGTGATGTAGCTTGCCATGTCCCCCAAGAGCCCTGTGGTAGGCTCAGGCTGTTATCGTTGCAGTGAAAGTACTGCTGAATTTTTTCAAACCTATCTCTGGTCATGTACTCTGCTATTGGGAAGCGACCATATACATGGTGCGTTTACCAGTACTGCCTCAATTCAGGAACATGTACAATAGACATGTATATTCTGACACCTAGAAATGTGCGTATGTCTCCTGGGCAAGCAGGACTCCTCTGCGTATCAACATTGCCTGCTGCAGCCTAGCGATTTGTTTCATTAGCAATATGGGTGTATAGCTCCTCTGGGAACATCAAATTCAGGAAGTCCATCTCTGTGCTATCTGAGCCCAAGTGATTTATTGGTCCTACTGGCCCCACAAATTCCTCAATGTGTAAACTTTGGAGGTGTTTTTCCCACGTGATCTTATGTGGTGGGCATGCTCGGCGTACCTGACTGGGTCGCAAGGAACAGTTGGGAATGGAAGGGCTGAAGGGTTGAGAGATGGTGCTCTCTCAATGCCAGTAGCAACTGTACTGCTTGCAGTTGGTAGTGAACTGCTGACACATGCTCCCTGCTGAGGACACCCATATCATTCTCTGACAAGGAGCTACTTGGACTCGTATCTAGAGGATTTTCTCCATCCCAGTCACCATACTCTGGACTACTTCCCACATCATGCACAGTCGAAGGCACATCTACACCCTTGTCAGCACTTGCAGTGCCATGCACTGTGGAAGACTGCATAGTTGTGTCAGTCAGCCCACGTGCTTTCGTGAACACAGATAAAGGCAAGTCATCATCTGCGTCATACTCTGAATGCACTTGGTGGCCATTGTGTGTGGCCACCTTCCTTAGGTGTGCAAGTGGCACCTCATCCTCACTGTCATGGTCAGTGTCGTAATTACTGGTCATGTCTGCTTTGGCAACTCATAGTGGTCTTTCAGGAATGGCGGGCACAGGGGCATCATCCGTATCACAGGCAATGGCCTTTTCACGCAGATGTGCGAGTGGAATAATCATCATCCTCACTCTGATTAGCATTATGTGGTACATCAAGGTGCATACCATTGTCTGAACCACTGCTAACAACCATCACAGTCAGTTTCCTCACCCAACAGGTAAATGCTGCCTGCTTTCTCCTCACAGATGGCCTCTTTGGTGGTGGCTGTGTTGCTTTACACTTGAAATCACACCTGAAAAATACAATGCAGTACAACATTCAGATGTAATATACCTGCACAGAGGCACGTGAAAAGCAGTGCACCTATCTCTATATTTATATATATATATATATATATATATATATATATATATATATATATATATACACATATACACATCTATATATTTATATATCCATCTATATATACATACACATATAAATCTGTGTGTGTATATATATATATATATATATATATATATATATATATATATATATATATATATATATATATATATATGTATATATATATATATATATATATGTGTATATATATATATATATATATATATATATATATATATATATATAATGTCCCCAGCTACTTTACACCCTGGGTAGCTCACCAAACAGATATACAAATAGTGTAACAGATGAACTATGCCTCTGGTATCTCACCCACAAAGGGAGGTTTAAATATATTTAATGATAAATAAAAGAGCAAGACTATAATCAGTAACTCAACAGAATGACTTCGTAGTTCAAAAGCACAGGAAATATTTTATCACAGCAGTGCAGAGTAGTCGCAAAGAAATACAGCATATGAGTTTGGATATTGTCATTGCCTTATAGTTAAAAGCAATTTATGATGTTCTGTCAAATGAGAGGATGCAAGGCAGTCAATAATAATATATATATTCAAATTCTTCATACAGTACACCACAAATCCTCTTATTCCAGCCACTTTCTCATGAAAAAACAGCAATTGAAGATGTAATGTCTACATTTTTCCTCCTAGACTGCTTACATTTCTTGAAATTGTATACATGACATAAATGAAAGTAGTGTGGAGGGGTGGGGGTGTACTGCAATCACTGCAAGTGGAGAAAGAGCCAAATGTGAGTTGTGCATTCATCAATGTGATAACGACTTTCTACTTATGTGAATAACAGTGACAGCTGCTGACAGTTTTACCTGAAAAGTGACAATGACTCAGTACTATATTGTAACTGCACTGAGCTAATGACTTGCAAAGTTATGCATGGCCAGACACAGGTGATAATTGCTGGCATTCATTATATTACCTTCTGCAGGTGTTATGCAACACAGTCATAATGTGTTGTAAGGCCATAATCAGTCAAATAGTATAACACTTCTTCCCACCTAAATTCCACACATGACTGACAAAGCCAGGAGAAATGCATAAAAATATGGTAGCTCCATGCTGTCAGCAGTCACTCTGTAATAACCTTTATCTCACTCGGGCAACTACTCACTATAATCATATTAATAATAAGACAAGCAGAAATGTCAAACTAGATAGCTTGTCTTCTGCCATTCACTTACTCAGCAAAAACAGTATAAAAGTTATTATTGAGCCCATCCTTCCACCTATTTGTTAGCTACATATCAAGCAATGAGGAATGAGTCATATTACAATTGTTTGTCTACATCACTTCCTGTGGAATAAACAGTAAATATCAAATACACAAGTACAGCTGCAGACCATCATTTGCTAAGTAATATGGCCTGATATCCTTGTATTCCCATGCTGACCAATATTGAATCCCCCTGGAAACACACCAGAACTAAGCCAAGTACTGAAGTCAATCATATAATGTCCAGGCAACAGACTCACACACACATTATGTACTGTGCCACCCACTACATATACAATGAAACCAAAGTGTACATAATTACCGAGCTACGTTCTACAGTATTTTTCAGGTTGTCTGCTAAGAAATTTCCAGACCAAGCAAAAACAAAATCTAGTCTAATGCTGACTTTTCAGTGTGTGTAACATCAACATGGCCCATACACACAACCCCTATTAATCACCAATTTTCTTGCCCGTTGCACCGTAAACATCAAAACCATGTCACAGTATATATTACAACAGGTCAGAACCATGCCAGTTGAGCTTTCCCTGTAATATTCCCTGTGTTTTATTAATAATATGAATAAAGCTTTGCTTTTGCATGCCTAAACTACAAAATAAGCTACCTATGGAGTGCTTCCAGATTACCACAACGTGAACGGACGCCATAAATGTATGTCAAGAATGAAGAAAAAACAAAGTGCATAACATAACAATAAAACACAAAATATGAAAATGCAGAGGGAAATGTACACATCTCCGTAAACGTTGACATGCTCCCTTGCAAACTTAATTAACGAAAGCTGAAAATAAGCCACATTTCCATAAACTAAGTCTGAGTATGCACAAACACCAAAATGCAGCATCTCCCCAGCAACCCCTTTCGCAGTCTGCCCTACTATGCACAAGCACCAAAATGCAACATTTCCATCAACAACCCCTTGAGCACCCCTTCCAAGTATGCATGACAACCAACATGAAACAATAGCCACAGTGACCTCATTAGTAGAGACGGGTATACACAAGCTGTAAAATCAAACATTTGCCACATGACCCATGCAGTATAATGTGCACATACCAGTTCTCACCAACTACACATCACCCACCTAGAAACCAGACTTCTTTCCAAATGTTCTTTGTCTGCAATGTTGCACTTTGTTGATATTAGCTTTGTAATAATTGTATGTGTAGCTTTTCTACCCTGGCCTCCATTGAAAACTGCCTCATTCTGGCCCAATGGACTTTCAACAAACTTCAAGAAAATGAAAAATGGTAGCATTCCTGCATATTTCCCACATTCTGAAGTCAAACCACGATTAAAAGTTCATGAAATTAATAGGGTTGTCTTTAGTGTCACAGTTACACAGTCTATAGTATTGGTGTTATTGAACCTGTAGTAATCACTGGTCTCGTAACTGTCTGTAATCCCTCACAGGTGGCATAATAATCTGTAATCTCTATCATAACACCTCCACCTGATTTTTTGTTAGAATGTCTGTAACAGTAAAAACATTTATACCCTGACAGAACTTGTTTGCAGTCATTGTTACAAACAGTAATACCATGAATCTTGTGGGAATGTAGCTAGTTTTCCAATTAAAAAAAAATACTGTTAATGCTTCTAATGTTAATAACCATCAGAGATGCTTCAAATGTCGGTATCTGTAAACTGTCAAAATTTTGACCTGGCTAAAATCTTGCCTAGTGTTTATCAAGTATTACAAAATATCTGCTGGAATATTTCTTTTCCCTGATCTTGATCGATGCACACCTACCTGTCTGAAAAAGCATCTAAAGATGATTACAGCTTCACTATCTTTGACAAAGACAGAAGCATGCAGGAAAAATTGCTACACAACCCTATTCCTTATACCATCTGGAAGAACACCTTGGCTTGATCTCTATGTTGGGGATTCTCCCACTTCTCATACTTTGCTCAAAAAACATTTTTGGCAAAAATGTTCAAAATCAGATTAGGAGGTCATGCTAATGCCAGCTACATTTATCCACTTATATAATGCTTTGAGTTGCTACCAATTTGGTTAGCAGTAAAGGACACAGTGAATATGCCTTACAGAAGGCACTACCCCCTTTGATGAATCACTTGTTTAGGGTCCTTAGTATTGTGCTATCTAATCTGGGCCAGACATTAACTGAGGAAAGATGGCTCCTGCACCTGATTTGCATGATATCAGCTATAGCATTTAAGTAAAGGAAAAACATTATGAAAGACTTGTGTTGCCACAGTAATAAACTGTGCCATCCCTACCGAAATAACTGCAATGGGGTGCATTTTCTTGTTTGTGATCAGTCAACCACTAATGCATTATTTTTTTAATTTCTACTCTGAGATGTCAATGTCTTAGTTGTACTTGTTTATTGAGCAAGTCTATCTTCAATTGTTGTTCCATGACTTGACTAACAGTCTTATCTACTGACTTCATTAACACTGAATAACGTTATTGTAAAAAAAAAAAAAAAAAAAAAAAAAACACTACAAGAGGCATGACCCCTTGTATGGGCCACTTCTGCTTCTGACATACACACACCCGTAAACATTTATTTCCCAAAGACTTCAAAAACTTTGGAATAAGTTACCTCTTGAAGTGAAGTTACCCCTTGGATCCTGTTCTGCAGAAGCATGAACTCTGAACCAGATATACTACATACAAGAACAGTAATGGCTAGATTGACTAAGCAAAGCTTCCCTGTGACCAAAATTGTTTCTTGCCACACATCTGCTAAAAATGCAGCCTCTACTGAACATGCTGTTATTTAGGAGCTAAAATGTAACTTCTGGTAAAAATATTTTAAAGCACAGGCTATATGCATACAGTTCACACTTTAGTGTACCTGGAAAACCAGCAAGAGAGATTCTTCTCTTCAAAAGTCAGATTGTTACTAATATTTTAAGCTCAGACAAATAGCAATATTACATTATTGTCTAAAAATATCTGAGAATCCAAAATACAATATGTTCTTCATTCCACATTGCTGCAGTCCTAACTATTGGGTAGTCCGCTGTCCAGTCGGCCCGAATACCAAAGTATATGGCTGACGTCGGTCAAGGCGCATTAGACTGACGTCAGTACGTCAGGGTACTAATGCGCATGACCGACGCCATATCCTCAGTCTTTTTTGCCGCATGGTCCGATGCAGAAGCAGTTTTGCGAGTGCAGGTTGGCGTTCTGAAAGTTTCTGAAGTCAGAGTTTCAGACCGAATCAAAGTTGGCTAAGTACCCCGTTGGGGAATATTTTGGTTTTTTCTTGCCTCAGTATTTAACCGGATGTCAGAAAAAGTGAATAACTGTATTTCTTGTGGGAAACAGATACCTCATAGGGATTACCATACTTTGTGTATACCTTGTTTAGGGCCTGAGCACGACGTTGTTGGATGCCGCTCTTGTGCTAGATTTAACAAACGCACTATTAAGAGAAGGTTAGACTGTGCCAGGTTAGTTTTTGGGAAGCGTTGTAATTATAAAATGCCGCCGGATGCTCCGGCGCTTCAGCCAAAAAGCGCAAGGATAAAGCGGCAAAGCCTAGAGTGGAGGAACCGACAGTCCCGGACGTCAGTTCTTTAGAAGGCTCAGTGGAGCCGGAGGTTTTGCCAGGAGTTTTTTTGGAGTCTCAGGGAGAGACTTTACTGTTACAGGATGTGTCCTCTCAGGAAGTAGGCCAGGCTGAAGGGGCTTCGCAGGTGGCTGTTCTTCCCTCTCTTCCTAAGGTGGTTAGGGCCTCCCCTTCTGTTTCCAAGGCTTCTTTAAGAGGCAGGCCTAGTTTAGCTTCAGTGGGGGGTTCTCCGAGTGTTTCAGGGTCTTTGCCTAAGAAGCATATGCTAAAAATGGCAGAGGATTTGATTACTATGATTAGAGGTTCTATGCCCCTCCTGATAAGAGGCCTAGGGTGGAACCTGAGTTTGAGAGTTTTGAGCAATGTTCGGAGGCTTCTGAGTCTTCGGTTGAAGACTTGCAGGAGTATCCTCCTTATTCTGATTCTGATGTGGATGATTCTACTCCTTCAGCTTCGCCTCCTGAGGATTTTTCATTCTCAGAGACTCTGCATTCCATGAGGGAGCATTTTAAATGGGAAGGTCAAGATTTCTCTGATTCCAGGAAGAGGCTTAGGGAATTCTTGTTTTAGCCGAGCATAGGCCTTTAGCTATACCTCCTGTTCTGAATGTGGTAGAAGATGTTTTTGCAGAGGCTTCCCTGAATCCTGATTCTTTGCCTCCTGCCCCAGTTAAACCGGATAGGTACTATAGGGTGCCTGAGGCTCATAAGTATCTTTTAAGAGTCCTAGGGCAGACCCGAAACTGTCTCTCAGGGGCCTAAAGGTGTGAAGGCTTCTGTTGTTAAAAATCCTGTTCCTCCTGATAGAGGCAAGGGCTTTGGATAGATGGGGAAAGAAAGTGTATACTTCTTCCACTTTAGCCATGAGGGCGTTGAATTGTCAGTTTCACATGTTAAAATATCAGAATTATCTCCTTTCGCAATTGAAGTCTAAGGTGGATGCTCTGGCTGAAGGTATTGAGTGTAAAGAGTTGCAGGATTTAGTTCATGTGTCTGAACAGGTGGGAAAGCATTCCTTGCAGTGTGGTTTTGATGCTGTGCAGGCCTCCTCCAGGGTGGCTGCCACTGGTTCTGTTCTTCGTAGGCACGCTTGGTTGAGAGATCAGAATTTAGCTGAGCATGTTAAGACAAGGATTTTGGATGCTCCTTTACAGTCTGATGTGTTGTTTGGTTTGCCTGTGGAAGCAGTTTTAAAGAAAATGGAGGACAAGGCTAAATCTATGCAAACTGTTAAGGATTTTTTGCAGGTGCAGCCTCCAAAGTTTAGTAGAAATTGGCCTACTAAGGGATGGACATATCCTGCTTATGATTCCCAGTCTAGGGGTAGGTCTAGACGTGGTAGGGGCAGAGCTCAAGGTTCTTTTAGGCCTAGAACAGGGAGTTCACCTGCTCAGACTTCTGGTGAGGGTAGGGGTCAGTCCTTTCGTAAACAGACCCAATGACCTGCCTTTTCAGCTGCCAGTACATTCTCGCCTGGCAGCGCCTTTGGGAGGAAGGCTGTCTCTTTTCAAAGAAAATTGGGATTTAATTACCCAAGACAGATGGGTTCTGGATATCATTCACCACGGTTACAGGTTTTATTTCCATACCTTGCCTCCTTTCAAAGGCATGCCAGACATTCCTCCTCTACAAAGACAAGAGGCTCACAAGCAAATTTCTCTGTTGCTCCAAATAGGGGCCATTCAGCCAGTTCCTGTGCCAGAAAGGGGCCTAGGATTTTATTCTCGCCTGTTCCTAGTACCAAAGAAGGGGAACACGTGGAGACCAATTTTGGATTTATCTATCCTCAACACTTATCTGGACATTCCCAAGTTCAAAATGTTGACGTTACAACAGCTTTTACCTCTGCTGGGCAAAGATCACTGGATGGTAACTTTAGATCTCAAGGAAGCTTACCTTCATGTGCCTATCAGACTAAGTTGCAGGAAGTATCTGCGTTTTCGAGCTGGACATTTTCATTATCAGTTCTCTGCATTGCCCTTTGGCTTATCTATTGCGCCCAGAGTATTCACAAAGGTTCTGGCTCCAGTGATAGCTTACTTCAGACTAAAAGGAATTCAAATCTATCCTTACTTGGACGACTGCCTGATCCTGGCTCAAGAAAAGGAAGACCTTTTACAGCATTTGGAATATGTGATAGCAGTGCTAAGATGCCTAGGGTATTCTGTGAACGAAATAAAGTCCAGTCTAGTACCCTCTCAAGACATGTGCTTTCTGGGTGTGAGACTGAATACAGCAGCCCAGATGGCCTTTTTAACCCCGGACAAACAAAAGAATCTTTCCAGTTACTTCCATCACCTATCTCTTCAGTCCGGGCTGACTGCAAGGACAGTCCTTCAAGCCTTAGGGTTCATGGCATCTTGTATTCTGGTGCTTCCCAATGCCAAACTGCATATGAGGAACCTGCAATGGTATCTCAAAAATGTATGGACACAGCACTGCCAGGATTTGGACACTGTCATTCAAATAATACCTTGCATTCAAAAGGAATTTTTGTGGTGGGCTCAGGAATGTCACCTAAACAAGGGACTCTCTGTGACCCGGCCAGAGGCGAGTCAGATTCTAACGACAGATGCCTCAGACATTGCTTGGGGAGCTCATCTAAATGGAAAGTGGATACAAGACAAGTGGCCTGCCAGACTACAGCATCTACATATCAACATGAAAGAGATGTTAGCAGTCCAGTTTGCATTAATGGCTTTCAAGAAGTTACTTCTTCCAGGGCAGGTGTTGATTCTAACAGACAACACAACTGTCATGTGGTACATCAACAAACAAGGGGAACACATTCTTACCCGTTGTGCAGGCAAGCAATGATTTTATGGGAGACTGCGCTCAGCTTGCAACTAACTCTTCAGGCAAGGTTTCTGCCAGGAGCACAGAACTCCTTAGCAGATGTGTTAAGCAGACAAATCATGGATCCCCACGAGTGGAAACTGGATCTTCATGTATTTCAAAAATTGACAGTGTCATGGGGAACTCCAGACATAGATCTGTTCGCTTCTCCACTAAACCACCAGCTGCCAAAGTTTTGCACAAAGAGGTTTCATCACACAGCTTGGAAAGTGGATGCTCTTTCTTTCAGTTGGAAAAATCTTCATGTGTATGCCTTTCCACCTCTGCCTCTTCTCCCAAAGGTGCTCCTAAAGGTCAGACAAGACAAGCCAAGGATGATTTTAATAGCTCCAGATTGGCCTCGGCAACACTGGTACCCATTACTGAGGAGTCTGGTAAGGAAGCCTCCATGGCCTTTACCTGTGATTCCACACCTGTTGTCTCAGAGGGACGGTCACCTGCTCAATGTCAAGCTTCACTCTCTTCATCTCACAGCCTGGCATATTCTGTTTTGAAACACAGCAGGTCTCAACTTCCTCAACAAGTTTTAAATGTGATTATGGAAGCCAGAAGACCTAGTACAAGGAAGGTGTACGAGAAATGGAAGAGATTTTTATTTTGGAGTGCAGCAAACAATTTGGAGATTTCTGAGCCTAATTTGAATGTGGCTCTTCAATATCTTACTGAGTTATTGGACAAAGGTTTGTCTTTCTCTTCCATTAAGATTCATGCTGCAGCAATTTCAGCTCACTATGATTGTGATCCACCATTGTTTTCGCATCCTTTGTTCAAGCAATTTCTTAGAGGGGCAAAGAATTTAAGACCCCCACGTAGAGCTCCTACTCCTGCTTGGGATCTCAATTTTGTGTTGGAGAAACTTACTCTACAACCTTTTGAGCCTCTTGGCTACTGCTGACTTGAAATACTTGTCATGGAAGACTGCTTTTTTGTTGGCCATTACTTCTGCAAGAAGGGTTTCTGAGTTGCAGGCCCTTATGGCGGTTGAGCCTTTTTTGATTTTTCATAAGGATAGGGTATCATTACGTACTAATCCATCCTTTATGCCTAAGGTGGTTTCTAGTGTGGCTTTAAACCAAACTATTCATTTGCCTACTTTTTATGCAGATCCCCAAAATAAAGGGGAAAAGATTTTGCACACTTTAGATGTACACAGGCAATTGCGTTATTATTTAAGCAGGACTAAGGATTTTAGGCAGTCTCAGCAGTTGTTTGTTTCTTTTGCTTTGAGTTCAGGGAAAGCCTGTGTCAAAACAAACTATTTCTAGGTGGATTGGGTTTTGCATTGCATTTTGTTATTCCCATCATGGCAAGGAGATTCCAGCTGGGATTAGGCCTCATTCCACTAGGGCTACTGCCACTTCAACAGCATTTCTAAGGGGGGTGGCAACTAAGGATATTTTGGAGGCAGCTACTTGGAGTTCAGTGCATACTTTCTCTAAGCATTATCACCTTCCTCTCTACTCTAAGTCTAGGGCTGGTTTTGCCACAGCTATTTTGCAAGGCATGTTGTCAGCTCCTGTTGCCTTATGATTTGCCAGCCTCCCTTACCTCTGCTTTGGGATTCTACCCAATAGTTAGGACTGCAGCAATGTGGAATGAAGAACATAGTACAGTTTTGTACCTACCATAAATGTAGATGTTCGAGGATCCACATTGCTGCAGTCCAATTTACCCTCCCCTCTGTGTTTAGGGGTGGTTGTGTAGGTGAGGTTATATTCTGGTACTTTTGTATATATTGTATATATTTTTGGTGCAGGTATGTTTGCAGTTTTTGGTATTGGCCTTGTCTTTTTAGGGTCTTCTGACATCTGGGGCAAGAAAAGACTGAGGATATGACGTCGGTCATGCGCATTAGTACCCTGACGTACTGACGTCAGTCTAATGCGCCTTGACCGACGTCAGCCATATACTTTGGTATTCGGGCCGACTGGACAGCGGACTACCCAATAGTTAGGACTGCAGCAATGTGGATCCTCGAACATCTACATTTATGGTAGGTACAAAACTGTACTTTTTTTTCTGCCTAAGCAAGCCATCCTACACATTTATCCTTCCAGCTTCATTAACATCAAAACTTATCATAGTCTGTCTTCCCCTCATACTGGTAAACTTTTATTTACTCAGAAATGTAATATCCAAATTATTTTTGCAGACTCAAAGCTTGCAGTGAATAGTTAGCATCATAATCCTTTGTTAGCTGCAGAGCAGTGCCATATCGCAAGTGTATCAAAACAAAGCTTGAAGTGTATACAACACTGCTACATTCCATTGCCCACCACTACACATTTCTTCTAAAGGCATAGCTGATTTACATAGTTAATCAATTCTCAGAAAATCATATTCAGTTCTATTTAGAATGTAGGCTTTAGGTATTGTCAGAATACTGTGTTAGTTTTATTGCTATTTTCTATCAATTTCTCTCATTCACTAGACTGCATAGAGGTTCACAGTAAACCTACTTTGGAAAGTTTTTCATTGAAGAATCGGAAAACAGTTATTTGCTTCAATTTTTGCATTTAATACCCAGCAGAAATGTGTTAGCATGTTTCAAAATACATGTATTTATTCTGCCATTCCTATGCCATATGCTGCTGTATGAATCTCTACATCAAAGATACCTAAATCATCCTACATTATAGATTGCTAATTAGAAACATTCAGCCATGTTTGCTCTTTATAAAAATGTGCAAGTCTTTATGTAGTTGTGTCACTTGGTTAAACAGCAAGACATAGCAGAAATTGCATTTTGTGCTTCTTACCTCAGCTGCCATTTAGCTCAGCTGGATTGCTTGCATTTATTTTATAGTTGTCGATTAGATGTCGTAGACAACAGGTTATGTCTATCGCACTGAATTACCTATCATTTTATGATACGTACAACCCGGAAGCCAACAGCAGATGAGAAAAGGCTACCTCGTAAGAAACGGTTCAAAATCAGGAGCTCCGATGACAATAATTTAGGTCACATTTACCCAGAGGAAAAAATAACAGCAAGCCGGTCAAGTTTGTCTGATGATGCGCATCCTTCCAGACCTTCTAAATAAATACTGTGTGTGTTGTGACAATGCATATCCAAACACGCATCTGTACTGATTACTATGCCACCACTTACTCAACTTCACATGCGACACAAAGAAAACACATACACAACTAAGTTATGTACAATTTTGTTGCACAGCTAACATATGGCATACATAAACAGAGCACTGTTGCAGAAACAAACAAGTACAGTACCTCACCACTTAGGTAGGGAATGGCAGGAAAAGAAGGTAGTTGTTGCGCTGAGCTGACCAGGAACTCTAAACTGCAGTGGCTGAACGGGAACTCCTGGTAGTGCTTATATGGCGGTCCGTGAATTCCTTGACTAGTGAATAAAAAAAGAGGATTCAGTAGCAGGTAAAATTTTCAGTTCTTCACAGAAAGAAGTTATTACCTGCTGCTGGACCCACTATTTATTAGGGGAGAACAAAAGAAGCTTAGGTTGGGGGTGGAGGTGCTATGCAAGTGGTGACTCGGAAAGCAAGAATCCAATTGGCTGCCACCACTTGCTTAGCAAGAACTTTTAAAACGCGTTTTTTGAGAAAACTTCAATGTGACCTTAATGTTTAAACACACTGAATCGTAACTAGATATGATAAATTACATATTTAGTTACGATTTCAGAGTGTTTTACATTAAGGTGAACTACAAATCAGCTGTACACTTTCTCTCGCTTGTGGAAGCACTCGGGTAACGGCTTGAAAATTCTATCTTCTCATGGTGCGCTCGGTCTTAAACACACAGGCACCATGAGAAGCTACTCGGGCTTAATGAGTTCAAGGTTCAACCACCTAGATTTAGCAGGAACTGGCCTTCTAAAAATTGGTCCTTTCCAGTGTCAGACAGGCCACAAAGAGGTCGATAACAGACGCTCAAGATGCGGATCTCAGCCACAAGGCTCATACAGACCTAAACAATAGGGTGCTTCAGCCCCCAAAGCTGGAGAAGACAAGTCACAACCTTATAGGAAACAGTCCCAGTAACTTCCCTCTACCAAAGCCAAGCACCTACCTTTTGACAGCACCCTTGGGGGGGGGGACTAGCACTTTTCTCACAAAATTGGCACATGATCACCCAGGACAAATGGGTACTGAATATTGTTTCTCAGGGTTACAGGTTCCATTTTCACACCCTACCAAGGTTAAAAGGTATGCCAGACCTGCCACAAAACCAATGGGCAGAGGCACAAAAACAAATTGCTGCTCTCATGGACATGATGAGAGCAATTCAAGAAGTACCACAGTGAGAACAGGGACAAGGTTTTTAACTCAAGACTGTTCTTGGTACCCAGAAAGGGCAAAGCCTGGAGACCAATACTGGACCTGTCAATTCTAAATACTTTCCTAGATGTTCCAAAATTCAAAATGTTGACACTGCAGCAACTTCTACTCATGCTGGGCAAGAAGGCTTAGTTAGTTACTTTGGACCTCAGAGGCATACCTGCATGTCCCAATCAGACAATCTTGCAGAAGATACCTCAGATTCACAGCTGGCTCAATGCATCACCAATTCAATTCACTGCCCTTTGGCTTATCTACTGTGCCCAGGGTCTTCACAAAATGCCTGGCACCAGTAATTGCTTTTTGCAGACAAAAAGGAATTCAAATATATCTCTACTTGGACGACTGCCTTAAGCAGAGAGCAAGGACATTCTACTAAAGCATCTGAAATTCTACTAAAGCATCTGGCGTTTGTAAAACAATTACTAGTTTGCCTAGGGTACACAGTAAACGAAAAGAAATCAAAACTAGTGCCCTCTCAAGAGATAATATTCCTGGGTGAAAGCTTAAATACAACTGCCCAGATGGCTTATCTCACACCAGACAAGCAAAGGCAACTGACTCTTTACTTTCAAATGATGGCAACAAAGACCCAGCTACCTGCAAGAAAAAGTCTGCAGGCTTTGGGCTACTACATGGCATCTTGCATTCTGCTAATTCCATATGCAAGACTGCATATGAGGAAGCTACAATGGTACCTAAAAAGTGTTTGGACTCAACATTGCCACAGCCTGGAAGCAACAATAACTCTTATTCCCTGCCTGCAACAGGAGTTTCGATGGTGGGCACTGGCCTGTCACCACAAGGGACAGCCTTTCACTTTACCCACAGCCAGGCAGACAATAACAACAGATGCATCAGATTATGCCTGGGGGGCACACATGGCAGGTAAATGTATTCAGGTAACGTGGCCCACAGACCAAATGCATCTTCATATCAATCAAAAAGAGATGCTAGTTGTACAGAATGCCCTGACGAGGATCTACTACTTCCAGGACAACTACTACTAAAGACGGACAATACTACAGTTATGTGGTACATAAACAAGCAAGGGGGCACACATTCCTACCCCCTCTGCAGGCAAGCCATGATTTTGTGGAACACAGCACTGACCTATCAGGTACATCTGCAGGCACAATTCCTGCCAGGAAAGAAAAATACTCTGGCATACTAAGCAGAAACCTCTTGGACCCTCACGAGTGGAAACTAAATCCACAGGTCTTCAGCATGATAACAAGGAAATGGGGATGCCCAGACATAGATCTCTTTGCCTCCCCTCATAACTACCAACTACAGAGAATTCTGCACAAGGACTTATCACTCACAAGCATGGAAAGTGGATGCTCTGTCTTTCAGCTGGAAAACCCTAGCAGTTTATGCCTCTCCACCATTGCCTCTCCTTCCCAAGGTGCTCCTGAAAGTCAGACAAGAGAAGCCAAAAATTATTCTGATCGTCCCAGACTGGCCACACCAGCACTGGTACCCAATCCTAAAGAGCTTGTCTCAAGGCCCAGCCTGGACTTTACCTCTAATTCCTCGCCTTCTGACTCAACAAAACAATCAGATCCTGCACAGCCAACTCAAAACCTTAAATCTGGCTGCATGGCAGATAATATAGCCACTCAGGATATACCTCTCTCTAAAGCTGTTATGGATGTCATTTTGGAAGCCAGGAGACCCAGCACCAGGAAATCTTATGCAGAAAAATGGAAGCGATTCTGTGCTTGGAACTAGGCACAAGGACTTGAACCACTTGTTCCAAATATTCCTCAGATTTTACAGTACCTAACTGAGATGCTGGACAAAGGCCTATCCTTCTCATCAATTAAGATCCACGCCTCTGCCATTTCAGCTCATTACAATACAGAACCTCCTATTTTCTCTCATCCACTCCTAAAACTGTACCTCAGAGGGGCAAAAAACATAAGACCCCCAAGGAGAGCACCGATTCCTGCTTGGGACCACAACTGTCTTAAAAAAGCTCACACTACCTCCTTTTGAGCCAGCCAGCACAGCTGACATAAAATTCTTATCATGGAAAACTGCTCTGCTCCTAGCAATAACTTCAGCAAGAAGAGTCTCAGAGCTACAGGCATTAATGGCGGTGGAACCTTTTATCATTTTTCATCCGGACAGGGTTTCTCTAAGGACAAACCCAACATTTATGCCAAAGGTAGTATCCACTGTGGCTCTTAACCAAACCATTCATTTGCCAACATTTTATCTACATCCCCAGAATAAAGGGGGGAAACTTCTGCACTCCTTTGGACATTCAGAGGTAGCTACACTTCTACTTGGACAAAACCAAAGCTTTCAGAAAAACTGAGCAACTGTTTGTAGCCTATGCTGCAGGATCACAAGGAAAGGCCATCTCAAAGCAGACTGTTTCAAAATGGATAGGACACTGTATTCATTTCTGCTATGCACAGCATGGCAAGTCAGTGCCTAAGAATATTAGGCCATATTCTACCAGGGCAGCAGCCACTTCAGCAGTCTTTCTCAGAGGAGTACCAACCAAGGAAATTTTGGAGGCTGCAACTTGGAGTTCAGTGCACACTTTTACCAAGCATTATCACTTACCTCTTTACTCTAAATCCAGAGCAGGCTTTGCCACTGCAGTTCTGCAGGGCCTCATAGCCACTCCTAATCCTATTTAGACCCAGCCGCCCTACCTCAGCTTTGGGATTCAACCCAAGTGTAATGACTGCAACAGTAAAACATGATGAACATAGTACAGTTGTGTACCTACTATAAATTTAGATGTTTGAATGTATTCACTGTTGCAGTCCAGGTTACCCACCCACCATTCCCCTTTCTTTGCTGGGACTTATCTATACTTCTCTATCCTATACAACCTATGTGGTGTATTTGCTTGTAGATGAAGGTATTTATTATAGTGTATGTTTTTTATAAGCAATATGTATTGCCTACCTTCTTGGGGGCACCTGACATCTGGGGCAATAAAAACTGAAGAAAATGGCATCGGCTGCATCTTATATACCCCTGGCGCACTGACGTCAGGGAAGAGGCAACAGCAACCGATGCCGGGCCAAGACTTTGGAATTCAGGCTGACTGCGAGTAGCCTGCCAGCAGGATAACCCAAGTGTAATGACGGCAACAGTGAATTCACTAGAACATCTACATTTATGGTAGGTACACAACTGTACTTTCTGAATATTGTTTCTCAGGGTTACAGGTTCCACTTTCACACGCTTCCAAGGCAAAAAGGTATGCCAGACCTGCCACACAACATGGGCAGAGGCACAAAAACAAATTTCTGCTCTCATGGACATGTGGGCTATTCAAAAAGTACCACAAGAAGAGCAGAGGCAAGGATTTTACTCAAGACTTTTCTTGTTTCCCAGAAAGGACAATGCTTGGAGACCAGTACTGGACCTGTCTACTCAAAATACTTTCCTGGACGTTCCAAAATTCAAAATGTTGACACTGCCGCAACTTCTACCCATGCTGGGCAAGAAGCCTTGGCTAGTTACTTTGGACCTCAAAGAGGCATACCTGCATGTCCCAATCAGACAAACTTGCAGAAGATACCTCAGATTTATAGCTGGTTCAATGCATTACCAATTCTCTGCACTGCCCTTTGGCTTATCTACTGCACCCAGGGTCTTCACAAAATGCCTGGCACAAGTAATTGCTTTTTGCAGACAAAAAGGAATTCAAATATATCCCTACTTGGACGACTGCCTTATTCAAGCAGAGAGCAAGGACATTCTTCTAAAGCATCTGGAGTTTGTAAAAAGATTACTGATTTGCCTTGGGTACACAGTAAATGAAAATAAATCAAAACTAGTGCCCTCTCAAGAGATAATATTCCTGGGTGCAAGCTTAAATACAACTGCCCAGATGGCTTATCTCACGCCAGACAAGCAAAGGCAACTGACTCATTACTTTCAAATGATGGCAACAAAGACCCAGCTACCTGCAAGAAAATTTCTGCAGGCTTTGGGCTTCATGGCATCCTGCATCCTGTTAATTCCATATGCAAGACTGCATATGAGGAAGCTACAATGGTATCTAAAAAGTGTTTCGACTCAACATTGCCACAGCCTGGAAACAATAATAACTCTTATTCCCTGCCTGCAACAGGAGTTTTGATGGTGGGCACTGGCCTGTCACCACAACAAGGGACAGTCCTTTACTTTACCCACAGCTAGGCAGACACTAAAACAGATGCAAGATATTGTTTCAGCCATCAACTATGCATGGCACTTTGGTCTTAAGGATGCAAGTAAGGAAATTCTTGGCCCGAGACCTAGGAGAGTTCACAGTCAAGGGAGAAGTGTTAAGGACATTATAGAGAATTCTAGTTGCAAGTCTTTATATCTAGAATGTACAAATGTGAAACCTCCGGTACTCCACCACAGCAAAATTCCCGAGAAATATAAAAATAAAATCAACGATATTTATTCCACAAAAAAAGAGAGCAGCAGTAAAAATAATAAAACAAAGTCCTTTACAGTCCGATAAATGCTTTCGGCAATATGCCTTCTTCAGATCGTAAAACTAGGACTGTTATTCTTTCTTTTAAAAAGAAGTACAACCAATAGGTTTCTAACTTCCAAAGAGCTATTTACATCTGACCAATCATGCGTGTTAACAACTTTAGTATGATAAATTCAGTTGTGAATTCCATCAAATCAAAAGTCACAAAAAGAGACCAATCATTTTCTAGCGAAAGAGCAGACTTTCTCTTTCAACCTATCATGTCCCTTCATAATAATGCAAATGCAATCCTGTATTGAGACAGGGTGGTCTTACAATGCATAATTTATTGCTGCTACTGACCAATCGCAAATTCATAGAATAGCATAAATATTTATACCACCAGTTCCATCCTTTCTAATTTACATATTGGTGAACCAATCCAATTTTTTGTAAAGCGGCAAACCTCCTTAGCTTGCCAATCAATTCACTTCATGCAAGTAAGGTGTCTGGCAAGGCAAGTAAGTCTTTTCATACATTCCTTCCTTCACGTGAAGTGAACCACTCTGCTCATTTGTGGCGCATATGTAGATCACAGAGTATTTTGCCTGCAACCAGGCTCTCAGTTTTAACATGGCAGATTCTGTCCTGTTTACAGCGAAAACAGACAACAAAGACAGACAGCCAGTCATCTCCTTTGTAGGTGCATGCAAACACTCATTCCTCCAATCACGTAGGTTCTAATCACAAAATCAAAGTGCTTCTTTAACCTGCCCAACATGCCAAAACAAATTGTCATGTTTTTCAATAGGTCCAGAACGCGGACAAGAACCAGTCATCACCTTTATAGAAGACCAGCATTTTGCTACTGACCAATCACAAATTCAAAGAATAGTATGAGCATTAATTCCACCAATCCCATCCTTTCTAATTTACATATGCACAGGCAGCTTCCTGAGGGACTTCTATACACAAACCAATCACCTCACCAAATTTGATGATCTTTTACTTGTAACTATGGATAAAACCAGTCTATTTACAGTTATTCCCAATGAATAATGGTTTACATGCCATTAGATCTTTTTTTTGTTGAGGAATGATGTAGCAGAACCTGTATGCTCCCTACTTGAACTAGTTCTAGAAAATAACATTTTTGTATATGGGGATGCCTACTTTCTACAAACATGGGGTGTGGCAATGGGCACCCCTTGTACTAACAGTTACTCCAACCTGGTACTAGCTGAATGGGAGCACAAAGAAATATTTATGGAAAACTGCCTATGGAGAAAACAGTGTATTATGGACATTTTGTTGATGATATTTTTATCCTCTGGAGAGGCCAAAAGGATGAGTTGAATAGTTTTATTGAATGTATTAACATAAGTACCAACTTCTTAGAATTTAAGGCTATTTGCTCTAATTAAGAGATTGATTTTTTGGATGTAAAGATTCATTTACATCATAGAGAAGGTATAAGCACAGGAATCCATAGAAAAGCTACCTGGAAGAATCATTATTTACATAGGCAGAGTATGCATCCAGGACATATCTTTAAAAATATATATGAAAATCAGATCCTGAGAGTCTCTAGACTATGTACCAATGATGAATATATTGAACAATGCAAGATACATATGCTCTTGAAAGAAAGAGCATATAAGGATAGGAATCTTCCACTTAAAGTAATCAGGAAATAAGAAAAGACAAAGGCCGTCCAAATTATTCCAACAGGACTACCTCATCACAACAGGGCAATGGAGATACTATTAGCCACAACAATCGAAATGTTTGCTAACGTATAGTTCTGATGACAAGCAAGTATGTGAAGTAATCAAGAAATTTTGGTCTATTTTAACAATGGATGAAAAAATAAAGACTGTGATAGGTGATCAACCAAGGTTTCTGTATAAAAATAAGAACATTTTAAAAATACTTTTGTTAACAAGAATGGATTCAAACACAACAGGATATGTTCAGAAAGGAAAGGCACTTTTAAGTGCCAGAGGTGCAAAGCATGTGCCTACATTGATGGTTCCAACACATTTTCTCTCCCTCATTTGAGTAAACAATACCTGTTCAATGTGTATGCTGATTGCACTACAGCACATATATACCTAGCTACCTGCTGTTCATGTAATGCTTTTTATATTAGAAAGACAGACCAGCGGTTGAAAGATCGTATCCTACAACATATGAGGGACATACGACAAAAGGATTTGAACAATGCACTTGCTGCACATGTTGATAGTAACCCTTCTCATTGTTTTTTATTTAAAGTCATTGAAGTGGTTGCTCAAACCATTAGGGGAGGAGATGTCTTTAATCGTACTGAGTTACGTGAAATAAATTGGATTACTAACGTGAGAACAAATCGTCCGCCAGGTCTTAATACTATGGTTCCGCTAAAACCTGTACTTAAGGCCAGAAGAAACACCATCGGCCCTAAATAATAGCTCAAAAGGATAGAGAATAAGAGATGAATATATTTAATCTCTGCCTATAACAACAGTTTACCTGTATTCTATATAGATGGATTTACCTTCGGGCAAATTATGCAGGGAAAATTTGTATGCTTCTCTACAATCTGGTGGCTAATAAGCTCTTGGGTTAAAAATATTAAATTATTTAAAAAATTGACATGCCTCACTTTTCATCCTGTTTGTTCAAAGCGACCAGACTGACATAAGGAGGCCTGTTCCTCTTACAATGATATGATCTGTCCACTGATTCTGCAGTCAGAGTTTGTGCAATTGGTGGAATGAATGCTTGTATATATTCAAGCAATAAGTGATTGGCTAGTAACTGATGTCAACTACAAATCGGAAAACTGGCTAGTAATTAATGTCAACTACAAATCGGAAAACTGCTCTGTCCTAATGCATGAGTATATCTGCATGAAATATGAAGTGGCATGACAGGCAGTAAGCAAATGCTTGTCCTTTTATAAAGGTGATGACTGGTTCTCATCTGGCAGCTTAAGGAAGCACATTGATTTGGTGAACAGAACCTACGTGACTGGCGGAATGAGTGTTTGCATCCATCTAACTAATGTGTGATTGGTCAGCAACCAGGAGTTGACTGGCTGTCCATGTCTGATTTCACCATAAACAGGACAGAATACGGCATGTTAAAACTGAGAGCCTGGTTACAAGTAAAATATTCTTTGTGATCTAGATGTGTGATATGCATTATATGGAAACAAGAAACGTACTACTAAAACAAAGGTTAATGTACGTTGTTACGCATTTTTATTTAGACCCAAATGAGTTGAGTGATCCACTCTATGGGAAGAAAGGAACGTCATAGTTTATGAGAAGACTGCCTGCCTCACCAGATACCTTGTTTGCATGAAGTGGATTGATTACAAGCTAAGGAGGTTTGCCACCTTACAAAAAATTGGATTGGTTCGCTAGTATGTAAATTAGAAAGGATGGGACTGGTGGAATGAATGCTCATGATATTCTTTGAATTTGCAGTTGGGTCAGTAGCAAAATACTTGTCTTCAATAAAGGTGATGACTGGTTCTTGTCCGTGTTCTGGACCTATTGAAAAACATGACATAATTTGTTTTGGCAGCTTAAGGAAGCACTTTGATTTTGTGATTAGAACCTACGTGATTGGCAGAATGAGTGTTTGCATGCACCTACAAAGGAGATGACTGGCTATCTATGTTGTCTGTTTTCGCTGTAAACTGGACAGAATTTGTCATGCTAAAACTGAGAACTTGGTTGCTGGCAAAATACTCTCTGCGATCTACATATGCACCCCAAATGAGCCGAGTGGTTCACTTCACGTGAAGGAAGGAATGTATGAAAAGACTTACTTGCCTTGCCAGACACCTTACTTGCATGAAGTGAATTGATTGGCAAACTAAGGAGGTTTGCCGCTTTACAAAAAATTGGATTGGTTCACCAATATGTAAATTAGAAAGAATGGAACTGTTGATATAAATATTTATGCTATTCTATGAATTTGCGATTGGTCAGTAGCAGCGATTAATTATGCATTGTAAGACCACCCCGTCTCAATGCAGGATTGCGTTTGCATTATTATGAAGGGACATGATAGGTCGAAAGAGAAAGTCTGCTCTTTCGCTAGAAAATGGTCTCTTTTTGTGACTTTTGATTTGATGGAATTCACAACTGAATTTATCATACTAAAGTTGTTAACACGCATGATTGGTTAGATGTAAATAGCTCTTTGGAAGTTAGAAACCTATTGGTTGTACTTCCTTTTAAAAGTAAGAATAACAGTCCTAGTTTTACGATCTGAAGAAGGCATATTGCCGAAAGTGCTTATCGGACTGTAAAGGACTGAGTTTTATTATTTTTACTGCTGCTCTCTCTTTTTTTTTTTGTTGTGGAATAAATATCATTGATTTTATTTTTATATTTCTCTGGAATTCTGATGTGGATTACCAGAGGTTTCACTTTTTTTTAATTCATTCTATCATCGGTATCCTTAAACAGTGTAAGAAAAGTTTTTTCTGTAGAATGTACAAATGTGGGACCTGTACGGTATGTAAGTACATCAGTGATGGCCAATGTGTGTCCATACCTGGTTACAGCTGTTCTTTGAGCTGCCCGGGAAGGTGCAGCTGTAACACTAACATGTTAGTGTACGTTGCCACCTGTATCAGCTGCAGCAGTTTTTATGTGTGCAAAACTGTACGAAGACTTGAAAGGATTACTGAACATGTTAGGGCCATCAGAAACAAAGATGCTCACAATGCACACTCTAGGCATAGTACATGTACTAATTTTAAAAAGTTTATTTTCTTTGTCATCGACAAGGTGAAAAGTATTGAAAGAGGAGGTGACTTGAAACTAAAAGAAGTTTATTTTCTTTGTCATCGACAAGGTGAAAAGTATTGAAAGAGGAGGTGACTTGAAACTAAAGGTGGAAAATTTGGAGACTATGTGGCAACTTAGGCTAAATGTTATGCATCCACCTGGCTTCAATGGCAGTATTGCTAATGTTCTTCGTGTTTCACTGTTGCAGTCATTACATTTGAGTTATCTGCTTGCAGGTAGCCCTCAGTTGGCTTGATTAACAAAAAACCGCAAAGATAGACAGGCTGTCGAGGTCCAAAACTGCTGACAACACTTCTCCTAAAAACAGTTGCCAGTTCGCCAGTACTCTGTGAGGGGCTTTCGCAGCCCGTTCTGATTCACAGGTCTCTACTGAGACCCATTCGGAGTCCGGTATGCCGCGAGATGCTTCAACTATGGAACCCGTGGATGTCCCTACCTTGGATGAGACTGGAGCTGCTGTGCAGGCACCAGCTTCTGAGGGTGCATTCAGGCCTACAGACTTGCATATTAAACCAATGCCTCCTTCTTTACTTAGGCCTAAATCTTGAACCATGCCTAAAAAACTGATGCCCAGACCACATACTCAGACCTCTATGCCTAAAAAACAAATTATAAGATTGGCTGAAGATCTAATAACTCTAATCAGGGGTAGCCAACCTCCCCTTCTAAGAGGCCTAGGACTGAAGTTGATTATGAGTCTTCTGTCCACGATTCTGTTTTTTTCTGATTCTTCTGATGATCTGGATTTGCCCTTATATACTTATGAAGATTCTGATGCAGAGGACTCCATTCTCTCTGCTTCCCCTCCTGAGGATTTTTCTTTTGTGGAAACCTTACATACTCTAAGGGAGCATTTCCACTGGGAAAGCCAGGATTTTTCTGATTCAAAAAAGAGGCTTAGGGATTTCCTTCTCTTACCTCAGCATAGGCCTTTAGCTGTTCCTCCTGTACTCGACATTGTTGATGATGCTTTTTCGGAATCTAGTTCGGCCCATGATTCCTTGCCTCCTGCTTCCAGAGAACCTGACATGCTACAGGGTCCCTGAGTCCCACAAGTTCCTTTTTAAAAATCCTATTGCAGATCCAGAGACTATTTCACAGGGGCCCAAGGGCATTAAGGCTTCTACTGCTAAAAATCCTACCCCTTCTGATAGAGACTCAAGGGTGCTGGATAGATGAGGTAAGAAGGTTTACACTTCTGCAACCTTGGCCATTAGGGCTTTAAACTGCCAGTTTCATATGTTGAAGTATCAGCAACATGTTGTTGGACTGCTTAAACAGAAAATAATGTTGACTCCTGACTGTGTGGAAAATAAAGAATGACAGGTTTTAATGCATTCTGCTGAACAAGTTGGAATACTACACTACAAGTTCTTTGCAATGTGGTTTTGATTCATTAGGGGCCTCTTGCAGGGCTGCTGTTACTGGGTCTGTGCTCAAAGGTATGCTTAGCTTAAGGAGCAATCTCTGCCTGATCATGTTAAAGCTAAATTGTTGGATGCACCCTTAAATCAGGACCACCTGTTTGGTAACAAGGCTGAGGAAATTCTTAAAAAGATAGAAGATAAAGCTAAATCTATGCAAACTGTTAAAGATTTCTTACAAGTTCAGCCTCCTAGATTTAGTAGGCACTGGCGCTCTAAGAATTGGTCCTTTCCAGCCCCTTCCAGGTCTTCTCAAGCCAAACCCAGACACAGCAAACCCCCCAGGTTTCAGTCCCAGGGGAAACACAGGACTAAGCAGTGGAGGGCCTCCACTTCCAAATCTATGAGTAATAAGACTCCCCCCTATGGTAAACATTGACTTCCTTTTAAAATTTCCAAGCACTTATCAACTGACTATCCCTTTGAGGGGGAAAGATTGCTCTTCATGCAAAGAACTGGGAACTCATTACCCAGGACAAATGGGTTTTTAAATATAGTGTCCCAGAGATACAGATTTCACTTCCACACGATGCCAACACCAAGCGGGTGGCTGGACCTACCCCCAAATCAGTGGGCAGAGGCCCAAAAACAAGTACTTTCTCTCTTAAGCATGGGGGCTATTCAATTGGTACCAGAAGAAGAAAAGGGACAAGGTTTCTACGCGAGACTTTTCCTGGTACCCAGAAAAGACAGTTCATGGCATCCTATCCTGGGCTTGTCTACTCTAAACACCTTTTTGGAGATTCCAAAATTCAAGATGCTGAGACTTTACCAATTGCTTCCTATGCTAGGCAAAGATGCCTGGTTGACAACACTAGATTTAAAAGAAGCATACCTGCACATGTTCATCGTGTTACCCTGCTGCAGTCATCACACTTGGGTTATACTGTCGTCAGGATTTCCAAAGTCTTGGTCCGACGTCGGTTGTTGTCGCCTCATCCCTGACATCAGTGCGCTAGGGGTACATATACTGCAACCAACGCCATTTTCTTCAGTCTTTCTTGCCACGCGGTGCCCAAAGCAGAAGCAGTTCGCAAGTGCCGGTCAGCCGACTCCTGAGATTATCGAATTCAAATTTCAGACCGAAGTCTTCTATAAAGCCAAGTACCCTGTTGGGAAAACTTTTCTTGCCTCAGACCGATGTCAGAAAAAGTTAACAATTGTATTTCTTGTGGGAAGCAAATACCTCATAAGGATTTTCATTCTTATTGCTTAACTTGCCTAGGCCCTGATCACGACATCACTTCTTGTCGTTTTTGTGCTAGGTTTAATAAGCATACTATTAAAAGAAGATTTGATTTCGCACAACACTTTTTTGGTAGAAAATTTAACTATAACATGCCATCGGAGCTACCGACTACCGGCGTGCACAAAAAACGCAGGGACAAGGACCGACAGCCAAGGCCTAAACACGATTCCGAGGCCTCGGTTGATCCGGTTCTCCGGTTATCAGTGAGGCTCCGACGCAGCCCCTGACTACCGCAGTCCTGGAACCCGAAACCGCTATGGATATTTTGACGAAATGTACTAGGCCGATGCCACATTTTACTTCAGGCCCTTCTGACGATATACCTTCTAAGGATGTCGGTGCTTCGGAAACGCCATTGGTTTCTGAGGGCGTTTTCAGACAGACGACTCTCACAGTCAAAACGTTTTCTAAGTCTAAGACTCCTTCTAAAGCTAAAAAGACTACACTTCAGATGTCCTTCAAGGATGCATCTGCAGTCCTTACAAATGGGTTGTCCTGTCGTCAGGCAGCCCTTCGGTCGGCCGGATTCCAAAGTTTGGGTCTGGCCTCGGCTGGTGTCGCACTTCACCCGACGTCATAGCTGCAGTTCTTCGGGTATAAAGGCATCAGCCGATGCCATTTTCCTCAGTCTTTCTTGCCGCGTGGCGCCCGAAGCAGAAGCTGTTCGCAAGTGCCGGTCGGTCAGATCCAGAGATTACTACTACCGAATACTACTTCGAAGACTTCTAAAAAGCTAAGTACCCCGTTGGGGACTCTTTCTTGCCTCAGCCGATGTCAGAAAAAGTTAATAACTGTTTAACTTGTGGGAAACAAATACCTCATAAAGATTTCCACTCTTACTGCTTACCTTGTTTAGGCCCAGACCACGACGTAGCAGCTTGTTTAGCCTGTGCTTCTTTCAACCGACGGACGCTTAGACGTCGGTCGGAGTTTGCTGAACAGTTTTTCGGCTCAGATTTTGCGTATATAATGCCGTCGGATCCTCCGACTTCACAAGTTGTTAAGAAACGCAAAGAAAAGGACCGACACTCGCGGTCCGTGGTTTCGGCCGAAACCGCGGTTAAGCAAACCGCGAGTGTCTCGGCCGAAACCGAGCAAACGGTTCTAACTTCAGCCGAATCCATGACTACTACTGAGGCCCCTTCTTCCCTGGTTGAGTCGGCCTCTGAAATTCTACCTGCTACTGTGGTTTCACAAGAATTATCGGACACCATCCCTTTGGATGTTTCAACCCCTGCACGTGGTGCTGCTAGGCCGCCTGCAGCCATGTCCATAAAGGCCTTTGCCAGGGCTAAAGCAGCCAAAACTTCTAAGTCTGTGCCTGTTAAGCCCCCCTCTCACAGGCCCAGTTCCAGTTCCCAAAAGCTCTGGCAGAGGATCTCATCTCTTTAATAAGGGGATCCCAACCTCCTCCAGACAGGGCCTCTCAACCTCCTCCAGAAAAGAGACCTAGAGCAGAGCCCCCTGAGCCAGTGTCCTCAGATGATTCTTCTGATGATTCAGACATTACAGACCATCCAGAGGCTCCTTTTTCTACTTATGAAGACTCCGATGCTGAGGAATCGATTCCTTCTGCCTCTCCACCAGAGGAATTTTCCTTTGGGGAAACCTTACATGCCATGAGAGAGCAATTTCAATGGCAGGGGCAAGATTTCTCAGACTCAAGGAAAAGGCTTAGGACCTTTTTGCATTTACCACAACGTAGGCCTTTAGCTATACCTCCAGTTCTTCCTGTTGTAGATGATGCATTTAATGATGCTTGCACTGCTCCTGACACTTTGCCTCCAGCCCCTGCTAAGCCCGATAGGTTCTACAGGGTCCCGGACACACATCATCATTTATACAAGGCTCCTTTTGCAGATCCCGAGACTATCTCCCAGGGGCCTAAGGCAGTAGCTTCAACCTCAGTTAAAAACCCTCTCCCCTCTGAAAGGGAATCCAGGTCCTTAGAGAGATGGGGTAAAAAAGTATACACCTCTGCTACTCTCTCAACTAGGGCATTGAACTGTCAGTTTCATATGATCCAATACCAGGAGTTTATGCTTGATCAGTTAACTGTCCTCTGATGATTCTTTAGATAAGAAATATGTTCTAGAAATGGTGCATAACATTCAGCAGGTTAGTAACCATTCTTTAAAATATGGCTGTGATGCACTGGAGGCTTCCTTTAGATCAGCCATGACTGGCACAGTTATAAGAAGGCATGCATAGTTGAAAGAACAGGTCTTGCCGCATCATGTTAAAGCAAAACTATTAGATGCTCCTATGGATAAGGTCAGTTTATTTGGTTCTCCTGCTCAGCAGGTACTGAAGAAAATGGAAAAGAAGGCAAAATCTGTACAAACAGTGAAAGATTTCTTACAGGTTCAGCCTCCAAGGTTTAGCAGGAACTGGCCTTCCAAAAATTGGTCCTTTCCAGACTCCTCTAAAACACAGAGAGGCAGGAATAGGTGTTAGAGAGGCAGAAATCAATCCAGAAGGAGGTGCCTACAGGGGACGCCAGTGGCAAGGTAACCAGCGAGGCACAGACACAACTACTACCACTGCAACAGGACAATCACACTGATTTGGCTCTGGCACCGCCTACCAGGGAACAAATTGCAGCACCCTTAGGCGGAAAGTTAGCCTTATTTTCAAAAAACTGGCACTACATCACAAGAGACAAGTGGATTTTACAAACTATAGACCAAGGCTACAGGTTTCATTTCCATACTTTACCAGGAAAAAGAGGAATACCAAACCTACCACCAAATCAAAAGACAGAAGCCCTAAAACATATAGCTTAATTAGCAAAGATGAGAGCTGTGGAAAGGGTACCATTTATGGAACAAGGAAAGGGATTTTACTCCAGACTCTTCCTGGTACCAAGAAAAGAGAAAAATTGGAGGCCTATTCTTGACCTGTCCGCTTTAAACACATTCATCATTGTTCCAAAATTCAAAATGCTGACCCTACAGCAACTTCTTCCCATGCTGGGCAAGGAGTATTGGCTAGTGACTCTAGATCTCAAGGAGGCATACCTGCATGTCCCCATACGACCAAATTGCAGAAGATACCTCAGATTTCTTGCAGGATCAGAGCATTATCAATTCTCAGCATTGCCCTTTGGCTTATCTACTGCACCCAGAGTGTTCACGAAATGCCTGGCATCAGTAATCGCTCACTGCAGGCTTCAGGGAATCCAAATATATCCATACCTGGACGACTGCCTGATACAAGCGGACAACAAAAACAAGCTAACAGAAGACTTACAAAGAGTCATTTGCTTACTGCAAGCCCTGGGATATACAGTCAATATAAAAATCAAGACTGATACCATCCCAAAGAATAACCTTCTTAGGTGCAGAATTGGACACAGTAAAACAGATGGCATTCCTAACTGCAGAAAAACAAGAACAACTTCCTCTCTACTTCTTGGCATTAACAAAGCAGAACAAACTAACAGCAAGGAAAGTACTGCAGGCCTTGGGCTTCATGGCATCCTGCATAATCCTGGTCCCTCATGCCAGACTGCATATGAGAAAGCTACAGTGGTACCTGAAGAATTTATGGTCTCAACACAGGCACAGCCTAGAAACCGAAATACCACTAATCCCATGCCTGAAACAAGAGTTCCTATGGTGGGCTCAGGCATGCCAGTCAAACCCAGGTTTGCCCTTCCACAGCATTCAACCAAGCCAAACCATCGCAACAGACGCCTCAGACCTCGGTTGGGGGGCCCACATGCTGGACAAGTGCATACAAGGCTTATGGACTCCAGATCAGCTGCACCTGCACATAAATCAAAAGGAAATGCTGGCAGTAAAACTAGCAATCCAGAATTTCAGACCATTCCTCCAAGAAGGGCAGTTGATAAGGACAGACAACACCACAGTCATGTGGTACATCAACAAACAGGGAGGCACTCATTCATACCCTCTATGCTGCATGGCACTGGACCTATGGGATATGGCTCTGAGCTACAACATTCAGCTACAAGCAATTTTTGTACCGGGAAAAGAAAACATCCTAGCAGACATATTAAGCAGAACTACCTCGGATGCTCACGAATGGATGCTACACCCGGACATCTTCAAGGCCATCACAAGGAAATGGGGACTGCCAAAAATAGACCTATTCGCATCCCCACTCAATCACCAGCTCAAGAAATTCTGCACAAGGACGTACCACCCACTTGCTTGGAAGGTGGACTCTCTATCCTTCAGTTGGAAAGGCCTGACAGCATATGCATTTCCACCTCTTCCTTTGATGCACAAGGTGCTATTGAAAATCAGAGAGGAACGTCCAAGGATCATTCTGATAGCTCCAGACTGGCCAAGACAACATTGGTACCCATTACTGAGGAGCATGTCTCGTGGGCAAATGTGGACACTACCCCTGATTCCTTTGCTGTTAACTCAGAGCGGCTACAACACCCTGCATCCAAACCTGAAAACTCTGCAGCTGACTGCCTGGAACATTACATAAGAGCAACTAACCCAGATTTATCCCAAAGGGTTAAAGACATTATCCTTGAGGCCCGCAGACCTTCAACGAGAAGGAACTATGCAGGAAAATGGAAAAGGTTTCTCATTTGGAGTACTGAAAGGGGAAAAGATGTGTCAAAGGTAGACATTGCCAGCATCCTGGAGTATTTGGCAGAGCTTTTCCATACAGGCCTGTCCTATTCCTCCATCAAGATACATGCATCAGCTATTTCTGCAGAATACAGCTTCGATCCTCCTGTCTTCTTGCATCCTCTACTCAGGCAGTTTCTGAGAGGAATTAAAAATGTAAAACCTCCTAGGAAACCACCATTACCAGCATGGGACTTGAACTTCGTGCTTGAAAAGTTGACACTTCCCCCTTTCGAACCAGCAGCAACAGCAGATCTTCAACACCTATCCTGGAAAACTGCTTTTCTGCTGGCAATTACCTCAGCAAGAAGAGGTTCTGAGCTACAGGCTTTAATGGCAGTACAACCCTTCCTAATCTTCCATCAAGATAGAGTGTCCATGAGAACAAATCCTACATTTATGCCTAAGGTGGTATCCAGAGTGTCTTTAAACCAGGCTATCCACCTACCTACCTTCTTCCCCAATCCACAGAACAGGGGGGAAAGACTGCTGCATACTTTGGATGTACATAGACAGTTGCGCTACTACCTGGACAGAACCAAGAGCAATAGAAAAACTGACCAGCTTCTGGTAGCATATGCAACAGGAAGGGAAGGAAGAGCAATTTCAAAACAGACAATCTCCAAGTGGATAGGAAATTGCATCAGATTCTGTTACTCCTACCATGGAAAGCAAACTCCACAGAACATAAGGCCTCATTCTACAAGGGCTACAGCCACTACCACAGCTTTCTTACGAGGAGTGGCTACCAAGGACATTATAGAGGCTGCTACTTGGACCTCCGTGCATACATTTGCCAAGCATTATAACTTACCTTTATACTCTAGATCCCGAGCAGGGTTTGCCACTGCTGTTTTGCAAGGGATCCTAACTACACCATAATTTCTTCTTCCTCCTCCCCTAGTTTGGCTATGGTATTCTACCCATTTGTAAGGACTGCAGATGCATCCTTGAAGGACATAGTACAGATGTTCTTCATCTCACATTGCTGCAGTCCTTACACTTGGGTAGTCCGCTGTCCACGGTCGGCCCGAATATCAAAGTATAAGGCTGACGTCAGTCAGGGCGCATTTAACTGACGTCAGGACGTCAGGGTACAAATGCGCATGACCGACGTCATATCCTCAGTCTTTTTTGCCGCATGGTCCGATGCAGAAGCAGCATTGCAAGTGCCGGTTGGCGTTCTGAGATTTTTCGATTTAGAAGTTTCAGACCGAGTTCAAAGTTGGCTAAGTACCCCGTTGGGGAATATTTTAGTTTTTTCTTGCCTCAGTCATTTACCGGATGTCAGAAAAAGTTAATAATTGCGTTTCTTGTGGGAAACAGATACCGCATAGAGATTAATCATACTTTGTGTATTCCTTGCTTAGGGCCTGAGCACGACGTTGTTGGCTGTCGCTCTTGTGCTAGATTTAATAAACGCACTATAAAGAGAAGGTTGGATTGTGCAAGGTTAGTCTTTGGGAAGCGGTGTAATTATAAAATGCCGTCGGATGCTCCGACGCCCGCTTCCTCGAAGAAGCGCAAGGACAAGGCAGTTAAGCCTAGGCTAGAAGAACCGTCTGTACCGGAAGCCGGTTCTTTAGAGGTGTCGGTGGAGCTGGTGGCTCCACCAGAGATTTCTTTGTGTTCCCAGAGTGAGACCTTATTATTGCAAGATGTGGCCTCTCAGGAGGCAAGTCAGGCTGAGGGGGCTTCTCAGGTTACTATACTCCCCTCCCTTCCTAAGGTGGCTAGGCCCCCTCCTTCTGTTTCTAAGGCTTCTCCCAGGGGCAGGCCAGGTTTAGCTTCAGTTGGTGTTACCCCTAGCTCTTCAGGTACTATGCCCAAGAAGCATATGCTTAAAATGGCAGAAGATTTGATTACTTTGATTAGGGGTTCTATGCCCCCTCCTGCTAAGAGACCTAGGGTGGAGCCTGAGCTGGGGGGTTTTGAGCAAGCTTCAGATGTTTCAGAGTCTTTGGCTGAAGACTTGCAGGAGTACTCTCCTTATTCTGATTCTGATGTGGATGATTCTACTCCTTCTGCTACTCCTCCTGAGGATTTTTTCTTTTTCAGAAACTCTTCATTCCATGAGGGAGCATTTTAAGTGGGAGGGTCAGGACTTCTCTGATTCCAGGAAACGGCTTAGGGAATTTCTGTTTTTACCCCAGCATAGGCCTTTGGCTATACCTCCTGTTTTGGATGTAGTGGAAGATGTTTTACAGAGGCTTCTCTTAATCCTGATTCTTTGCCTCCTGCTCCTGTTAAGCCGGATAGGTATTACAGGGTGCCTGAAGTTCATAAGTATCTTTTTAAGAGTCCTAGGGCAGACCCAGAAACTGTTAGCCAGGGGCCTAAGGGTGTTAAGGCTTCTGTTGTTAAGAATCCGGTTCCTACAGACAAGGAGGCTAGGGCCTTGGATAGATGGGGAAAGAAAGTTTATACTTCTTCCACTCTTGCTATGAGGGCTCTGAATTGCCAGTTTCACATGTTGAAATACCAAAACTATCTCCTTTCACAATTGAAGTCTAAGGTTGATGCTCTAGCAGTTGGTATTGATTGTAAAGAGTTGCAAGATTTAGTACATGTTTCTGAACAGGTGGGTAAGCATTCTTTGCAATGTGGTTTTGATGCTGTACAGGCCTCGTCTAGGGTGGCTGCCACTGGGACTGTTCTTCAGGCACGCCTGGCTGAGGGATCAGAATTTGTCTGAACATGTTAAAACAAGGATTTTAGATGCTCCTTTACAATCTGACGTGTTGTTTGGTCCTCCTGTTGAGACAGTCTTAAAGAAAATGGAAGACAAGGCTAAGTCTATGCAGACTGTTAAAGATTTTTTGCAGGTCCAGCCTCCAAAGTTTAGTAGAAATTGGCCTACTAAGGGGTGGACGTGTCCTTCTTATGATTCCCAGTCTAGGGGTAGATCTAGACGTGGTAAGGGCAGAGCTCAGGGCTCTTTCAGGCCTAGAACAGGGAGTTCTCCTGCACAGGCTTCGGGTGAGGGCAGGGGTCAGTCCTTTCGTAAGCAGACCCAATGACCTACCTTTTCAGCTGCCAGAGCCTGCTCGTCTGGCAGCACCTTTGGGAGGAAGGTTGGCACTTTTCAAAGAAAATTGGAGTTTAATTACCCAGGACAGATGGGTATTGGATATCATACACCACGGCTACAGGTTTTATTTCCATACCTTGCCTCCTTTCAAAGGCATGCCAGACGTTCCTCCTCAACAAAGAATAGAGGCTCACAAACAAGTTTCTCTGTTGCTCCAACTAGGGGCCATACAGCCGGTCCCTCTGCCAGAAGTGGGCCTAGGATTCTATTCTCGCCTGTTCCTAGTACCAAAGAAGGGGAACACGTGGAGACCAATTTTGGATTTATCTATCCTCAACACTTATCTGGACATTCCCAAGTTCAAAATGTTGACGTTGCAGCAGCTTTTACCTCTGCTGGGCAAAGATCATTGGATGGTAACTTTGGATCTCAAGGAGGCTTACCTTCATGTTCCTATCAGACTCAGTTGCAGAAAGTATCTGCGTTTTCGAGCTGGGACTTCTCACTATCAGTTCTCTGCATTGCCCTTTGGCTTATCTACTGCGCCCAGAGTGTTCACGAAAGTTCTGGCTCCAGTGATAGCTTTCTTCAGACTAAAAGGGATACAGATCTATCCTTCTTTGGACGACTGCCTAATTCTGGCTCAAGGAAGGGAAGAGCTTCTTCATCATTTGGAATATGTGATAGCAGTGCTAAGATGCCTAGGGTATTCTGTGAACGAAATAAAGTCCAGTCTAGTACCCTCTCAAGACATGTGCTTTCTGGGTGTGAGACTGAATACAGCAGCCCAGATGGCCTTTTTAACCCTGGACAAACAAAAGAGTCTATCCCTTTACTTCCATCAACTATCTCATCAGTCCGGGCTGACTGCAAGGACAGTCCTTCAAGCCTTAGGGTTCATGGCATCTTGTATTCTGGTGCTTCCCAATGCCAAACTGCATATGAGGAAGCTACAATGGTATCTCAAAAATGTATGGACACAGCACTGCCAGGATCTGGACACTGTCATTCTAATAATACCTTGCATTCAGAAGGAATTTTTGTGGTGGGCTCAGGAATGTCACCTAAACAAGGGACTCTCTGTGACCCGGCCAGAGGCAAGTCAGATTTTAATGACAGATGCCTCAGACAAAGCTTGGGAGCTCATCTAAATGGAAAGTGGATACAAAACAAGTGGCCTGTCAGACTACAACATCTACATATCAACATGAAGGAGATGTTAGCAGTCCAGTTTGCATTAATAGCTTTCAAGGAATTCCTTCTTCCAGGACAGGTGTTGATTCTAACAGACAACACAACTGTCATGTGGTACATCAACAAGCAAGGGGAACGATTCTTATCCTCTATGCAGGCAAGCAATGATTTTGTGGGAGACTGCTCTCAGTTTACAGCTCAATCTTCAGGCAAGGTTTCTGCCAGGAGCACAGAACTCCTTAGCAGATGTGTTGAGCAGACAAATTATGGATCCCCACGAGTGGAAATTGGATCCTCATGTATTTCAGAAATTGACAGTGTCATGGGGAACTCCAGACATAGATCTGTTCGCTTCTCCACTAAACCATCAGCTGCCAAAGTTTTGCACGAAAGGTTTCATCCCACAGCTTGGAGAGTGGATGCTCTTTCTTTCAATTGGAGCAATCTTCATGTGTATGCCTTTCCACCTCTGCCTCTCCTCCCAAAGGTACTTCTGAAGGTCAGACAGGACAAGCCAAGGATGATTTTAATAGCTCCAGATTGGCCTCGACAGCACTGGTACCCATTACTAAGAAGTCTAGTACGGAAGCCTCCATGGCCTTTGCCTTGATTCCACACCTGTTGTCACAGGAGGACAGCCATTTGCTCAATGTCAAGCTTCACTCTCTGCACCTAACAGCCTGGCATATTCTGTTTTGAACCATAATGGGCCTCCACTTCCTCAGCAAGTTTTGAATGTTATTTTGGAAGTTAGAAGGCCTAGTACAAGGAAAGTGTACGCTGATAAATGGAAGAGATTTTTATTTTGGAGTGCAGCAAAGATTTTGATGTTTCTGAGCCTAATTTGTGTGTGGCTCTTCAATATCTTACTGAGTTACTAGACAAAGGTTTGTCTTTCTCTTCTATTAAAGTTCATGCTGCAGCAATTTCAGCTCACTATGATTGCGACCCGCCATTGTTTTCTCATCCTTTGTTCAAGCAATTTCTTAGAGGGACAAAGAATATAAGACCCCCACGAAGAGCTCCTACTCCTGCTTGGGATCTCAATTTTGTGTTGGAGGAACTCACTCTACAACCTTTTGAGCCTGCAGCTACTGCTGAGTTGAAATATTTATCATGGAAGACTGCTTTTTTGTTGGCCATTACCTCTGCAAGAAGGGTTTCTGAATTACAGGCCCTTATGGCAGTTGAGCCTTTCTTGATTTTCCATAAGGATAGGGTATCATTACGTACTAATCCTTCCTTTATGCCTAAGGTGGTTTCTAGTGTGGCTTTAAACCAGACTATTCATTTGCCTACTTTTTATGCAAATCCCCAAAATAAGGGGGAAAAGATTTTGCACACTTTGGATGTACACAGGCAGTTGCGTTATTATTTGGACAGAACTAAAGGGTTCAGGCAGTCTCAGCAGTTGTTTGTTTCTTTTGCTTTGAGTTCTCAGGGCAAGCCTGTGTCAAAACAAACTATTTCTAAGTGGATTGGGTTTTGCATTGCTTTCTGTTATTCCCATCATGGCAAGGAGGTTCCAGCTGGGATTAGGCCTCATTCCACTAGGGCTACTGCCACTTCAACAGCTTTTTGAGGGAGTGGCAACCAAGGATATTTTGGAGGCAGCTACTTGGAGTTCTGTGCATACTTTCTCTAGGCATTATCACCTGCCACTTTACTCTAAGTCCAGGGCTGGTTTTGCCACTGCGGTTTTGCAGGGCATTTTGGCAGCTCCTGCTTCCTTATAGTTAGCCATCCTCCCTTACCTCTGCTTTGGGATTCTACCCAAGTGTAAGGACTGCAGCAATGTGAGATGAAGAACATAGTACAGTTTTGTACCTACCATAAATGTAGATGTTCGAAGATCCACATTGCTGCAGTCCAATTTACCCTCCCTCCTTCCCCTCTGTAGTTGGAGGTGGTTGTGTGGGTTGGGTTGTACATATTGTGTATATTGTATATATTGTACATATGGTTAGAGCAAGGGTGGTTGGTTATTTGTTTGCTGTCTTTTGGTTTTGACCTTTATTTTTAAGGTCTTCTGACATCTGGGGCAAGAAAAGACTGAGGATATGACGTCGGTCATGCGCATTTGTACCCTGACGTCCTGACGTCAGTTAAATGCGCCCTGACCGACGTCAGCCTTATACTTTGATATCCGGGCCGACCGTGGACAGCGGACTACCCAAGTGTAAGGACTGCAGCAATGTGGATCTTCGAACATCTACATTTATGGTAGGTACAAAACTGTACTTTTTGTACCTACCATAAATGTAGATGTCCAAACAGGAATGCATCTGCAGTCAGGATTACCCACCCTCCTTTCCCCTCTGTGGTATTCCTAGGGTATTTGCCCATCTAATAGCTAGCTGGGGGGGATCTCTTATGGTGTATTTGTTTGTATATATGTACACACATGCTTATTTTTTGTGTTTGCCTTCTACTATTTGGAAACATTGGCATTTATCCAAAATTTAGCTATCCAAGAGGGCAACTGGCATCTGGGGCAAGAAACACTGAGGAAAATGGCGTCGCCTGATGCTTTTATACCCGAAGAACTGCAGCTATGACGTCGGGTGAAGTGCGACACCAGCCGAGGCCAGACCCAGACTTTGGAATCCGGCCGACCGAAGGGCTGCCTGATGACAGGACAACCCATTTGTAAGGACTGCAGATGCATTCCTGTTCGGACATCTACATTTATGGTAGGTACAAAACTGTACTTTTTCTGTTCAAGGCCCTATGCCTAAGAAAGAGATGCTCAAAATGGCTGAAGATTTGATTTCTCTTATCCAGGGGTTCACAGCCTCCTCCTGACAAAAGGCCTAGACAAGAGGAAGATTCTGCTTCTTCTGAGCAACTGTCTATTTCTTCGGATTCCTCTGAAGACCAAGACTATTCCTACTCTCCTTATGAAGATTCTGATGCTGAGGACTTTCTTCCCTCAGCTTCCCCTCCTGAAGACTACTCTTTTGGGGAAACTTTACACACTATGAGGGAACATTTCCACTGGGAAGGTCAGGATTTCTCTGATTCCAAGAAAAGGCTCAGAATACTCCCCCAACACAGACCTCTAGCCATCCCACCTGTTTTGGACATTGTGGATGATGTTTATTTAGAATTCAGTTTCAACCCAGACTCTCTGCCTCCTGCCCCGGCCAAGCCTGACAGATACTACAGAGTACCTGATTCCCATAAATTCCTTTACAAAAGCCCAGTAGCTGACCCAGAGACTATCTCCCAGGGTCCCAAGGGGGCTAAGTCTTCCATGGCTAAAAATCCAGTACCTTCTGAAAGAGATTCAGGAGCACTAGACAGATGGGGGAAAAAGGTTTACACCTCAGCCACTTTAGCTATGAGAGCTTTAAACTGTCAATTTCATATGCTTAAGTATCAGCAATTTCTGATCTCTCAGTTAAAACAAAAGAGAACAACCCTTCCTCAACAATCTGAATTGAAAGAAGTACAGGATTTGTTGCATGCCACCGAGCAGGTGGGCAAACATACCTTACAATGTGGGTTTGATTCTTTGGAGGCCTCCTGTAGAGCAGCGGTCACTGGTTCAGTTATACATAGGCATGCCTGGTTAAAGGGACAAAGTCTGCCTGAACATGTTAAAGCAAAACTACTAGATGCTCCCTTGCAGCAGGATGTTCTTTTTGGTGTTAAAGCAGAAGAAGTTTTAAAGAAAATGGAAGATAAGGCAAAATCAATGTAGACAGTCAAAGATTTCCTACAGGTACAACACCCTCGCTTCAGCAGAAACTGGCCAACCAAAAATTGGTCCTTTCCAGCCACTGACAGGCCTCAGAGGGGTAAATACAGGCACCCAAGGGGCAGAGGACAACCACAAGCTCAGTATAAACCTTGCCAAATGGACCACTCCAACCCAGAAGGGAGGAGAAGACAGGTCTCAAGCCACCAGAAGGCAAACTCAATGACTTGCACCTCAACTGGCCAAACAAAGCTCTCTTGTCAGCCCCCCTGGGGGGAAAACTAGCATTATTTGTAGACAACTGGCACATGGTCACAAAGGACAAATGGGTCCTAGACATAATTTTACGAGGATACAGATTCCACTTACACACCTTGCCAATAAAAAGAGGAATGCCAAGCCTGCCACAAAATCAAAGGGCAGAGGCTCAAAAACAAATTACAGCTCTCATGACCATGAGAGCCATTCAAAGGGTGCCAACTCAAGAGCAAGGCCAAAGATTTTACTCAAGACTATTCCTAGTACCCAGGAAAGAAAGTGCTTGGAGACCAATTCTGGACCTTTCAATTCTAAACACAAGTTCCCAAATTCAAGATGCTAACACTACAGCAGCTACTTCCCATGTTGGGCAAGGAAGCATGGACGGTAACGTTGGACCTCAAGGAGGCATACCTGCATGTCCCTATCAGACAAAGTTGCAGAAGATACCTCAGTTTCATTGCAGGTTCAACCCATTATCAATTCTCTGCATTGCCCTTTGGCTTATCTACTGCGCCCAGAGTAGTCACAAAATGCCTGGCACCAGTAATTGCATACTGCAGACAAAGTGGAATTCAAATATATCCATACCTGGACGACTGCCTCATCCAAGCAGAAAGAAAAGGCATTCTCATACAACATCTGACTTTTGTGAAGCATCTACTAAATTGTCTGGGGTACACAGTAAATGAAAAGAAGTCAAAACTAGTACCCTCACAAAAAATGACATTCCTGGGTGCCAGCTTGGACACAACGGCCCGGAAAGCTTATCTTACACCAGACAAGCAATTACAACTGACTCAGTATTTCAAGACAATGGCAACAAAGACCCAATTAACTGCAAGAAAAATTCTGCAGGCTTTGGGCTTCATGGCATCTTGCATTCTGATAATACCATTTGCAAAACTGCATATGAAGAAATTACAATGGTACCTAGAAAGCGTATGGTCTCAACACAGCCACAGCTTGGACACAGTGATATCTCTCATTCCCTGCCTTCAACAGGAATTTCTATGGTGGGCACAGGCATGTCACCTCAACAAGGGTCAGCCTTTCACCTTGCCCCCACCCAGGCAAACTATCACAACAGATGTTTCAGACTATGCCTGGGGGGCTCACATGGCAGGGCAATGCATTCAAGGCCTATGGACTGCAGAACAAAGAAAACTGCACATAAACCAAAAAGAGATGCTAGCTGGACAGCCTTCAAGGATCTACTACAACCTGGACAACTGGCAATAAAGACGGACAACACCACAGTAATGTGGTACATAAACAAACAAGGGGGCACAAATTCCTACCCTCTTTGCAGGCAAGCAATAATCTTATGGAACACAGCTCTGACCTACCATGTCCAGTTACAAGCTCACTTCCTGCCAGGACAGAAAAACACATTGGCAGATGACCTAAGCAGAAACATCAAAGATCCCCATGAGTGGAAGCTAGACCCACAAATATTTGCAATGATAACTCAAAGATGGGGCCTACCAAATATAGACCTGTTTGCCAGTCCTCAAAACTACCAGCTGACAAAATTTTGTACAAGGTCATTCCACCAACAAGCTTGGAAAGTGGATGCTCTCTCCTTCAGTTGGAAAAACCTGACAGCATATGCCTTTCTTCCATTACCTCTTCTCACAAAGGTTCTTTTGAAGGTCAAAAAGGAGAAACCTCGAATGATTCTCATAGCCCCAGACTGGCCACGCCAGCACTGGTACCCACTATTGAAGAATATGGCTCACAGTCCACCGTGGATATTGCCTCAAATACCTCATTTGCTCACACAGCAAGACAAGCAGATTCTACACAGCCAGATCAAAACCTTAAACCTGGCTGCATGGCAAATCAATTAAGCAGCCAGCCAGCCCCTCTTTCACAAGCAGTACTGGATGTTATTCTAGAAGCCAGGAGGCCAAGCACCAGGAAGGCTTACTCAGACATATGGAAAAGGTTTTCTGCTTGGAACCAAGCTAAAGGCCTAGATACAACTCAGCCTCATATGCCTCACATTCTGCAGTATCTAGCTGAGATGTTGCATAAAGGACTTTCCTTCTCCTCAATTAAAATCCATGCTTCAGCTATTTCAGCTCACTACGACACAAATCCACCTTTATTTTCAAATCCACTCCTAAGGCAGTTCCTCAGAGAGGCAAAAAACATTAGACCACCTAGAAGAGCTCCTACACCTACATGAGACCTCAACTTTGTTCTGGAAAAGCTAACATTACCTCCCTTTGAACCAGCTTTTTCTGCAGACCTTCAATTCCTATCTTGGAAGACTGCCCTGCTCCTGGCAATAACTTCTGCTAAGAGAGTTTCAGAATTACAGGCACTTATGACAGTGGAACCATTCCTCATTTTTCATCAAGACAGAGTTTCTCTACGAACTAATCCTTCCTTCATGCCTACGGTGGTTTCCAGCGTAGCTTTAAATCAAACCATCCATCTACCCACTTTCTTCCCCAATCCACAGAACAAAGGTGAGAGACTCCTACATTCCTTGGACATTCACAGGCAGCTTCGATATTACTTGGATAAAACTAAAACTTTCAGAAAAACTGACCAGCTCTTTGTTTCCTATGCTACAGCTTCTCAAGGGAGGGCCATTTCCAAGCAAACCATTTCTAAATGGATAGGCCATCGCATACGATTCTGCTATACCCATCATGGGAAACCAGTTCCTCCTACCATTAGATCTCACTCTACCAGGGCAACAGCAACCTCTACAGCCTTTCTCAGGGGGGGTTCCTACCAAGGAAATTTTAGAAGCTGCAACTTGGAGTTCTGTACACACCTTCACCAAGCACCATCACTTACCTCTTTATTCTAAGTCCAGGGCAGGCTTCGCCACTGCAGTTCTGCAGGGACTCATTTCCTCCTCTAACCCTCTATAATGCCTCCACCCTAACTTAGCTTTGGGACTCAACCCAAGTGTGATGACTGCAGCAGGGTAACACGATGAACATAGTACAGTTTTGTACCTACCATAAATGTAGATGTTTGAGTGTTCACCCTGCTGCAGTCCAGGTTACCCTCCCTCCATCCCCTCTGATCTACTGGCAAAACCTCTACTATGCCTTACTGATGTGTTTGCTTATAGCTGAAGGGTTTTTGTGCCTGTACAGTGTTCTCTCTTTATGGTACTGAGTTGGATCACCCTTTTGGGGGCACCTGACATTTGAGGCAAGAAAAACTGAAAAGAAAATGGCGTTGGTTGCAATATATGTACCCCTGGTGCACTGACGTCAGGGATGAGGCGACAGCAACCGATGTCGGACCAAGACTTTGGAAATCCGGCCGACTGCGGGACCACCTGACGACAGGATAACCCAAGTGTGATGACTGCTGCAGGGTGAACACTCGAACATTTACATTTATGGTAGGTACAAAACTGTAGTTTACTGGATCTGTGATTAGAAGGCATGCCTGCCTCAGGGAGCAAAATCTGCCTGATCATGTTCAAGCTAAATTGTTGGATGCCCCTTTGCAGCATGATACTCTGTTTGGTAATAAGGCAGAAGATGCCTTAAAGAAAATGGAAGACAAAGCTAAATCTATGCAAACTGTCAAAGATTTCTTGTAAGTGCAACCACCCAGATTCAGTAGGCACTGGCCTACTAAAAATTGGGCCTTTCCTGTGTCCAACAGAGCCACTCAGGGCAAATCCAGGCACTCAAAAGGCTCCAGATGCCAATCACAGGGTTCTTACAGGTCAAAGCAATGGGGTGCCTCCACCTCCAAATCTGGAGGAAATGAAGCACAACCCTACAATAAGCAGTCTTAATGACTTTCCTCTACCATCACCAAGCACTTATCTTTTGGCAGCCCCCTTGGGGGGAAAACTAGCACTTCATGCTCAAAATTGGCAGTTAATTACCCAGGACAATTGGGTATTAAACATAGTATCCCAGGGGTACAAATTTCATTTCCATACTTTGCCAATTCCAAACAGATGGCTGGATCTGCCACAAAACCAGTGGGCAGAGGCCCAGAAACAAGTCATGTCACTCATAGATATGGGGGCTATTCAACCGGTACCAAAAAAGGAAAAAGGACAAGGTTTTTATTCAAGACTATTCCTGGTGCCCAGAAAAGACAATTCATGGCGTCCAATACTAGACTTATCGATTTTGAACACGTTCCTGGACATTCCAAAATTAAAAATGCTGACTACAACAGCTACTGCCTATGCTAGGCAGGAATGCTTGGTTAGTAACTCTAGACTTAAAAGAGGCATACCTGCATATCCCAATAAGGGAATCATGCAAAAGATACCTCCGCTTCAAAGCAGGTTTTTTGCATTACCAATTCTCTGCGCTGCCCTTTGGCTTATATACTGTGCCCAGGGTCTTTACAAAGTGCCTGGCACCAGTAATTGCATTCTGCAGACAAAGAAGCATTCAAATTTATCCTTATCTGGACGATCATCTCATTCAAGCAGAGGGCAAGGACACTCTTCAACATCTGGCGTTTGTAAAAAGGCTTCTAGCATGCCTAGGGTACACCATAAATGAAAAGAAATCACAACTGGTACCCTCTCAAATAATTACATTCCTGGGTGCAAGCTTGAATACAACTGCCCAGATGCCAGACAAACAAAGGCAACTGACAACGTACTTCAAACAAATGGCAACAAAAACCCAGTTATCTGCAAGACAAATTCTGCAGGCTTTGGGGTTCATGGCATCCTGCATTCTAATAATTCCATATGCGAGACTGCATATGAGGAAACTTCAATGGTACCTACAAAGTTTATGGAGTCAACATTGTCACAGTCTGGAAACAATGATTCCTCGCATTCCCTGCCTACAACAGGAGTTTCTTTGGTGGGCAGAGACATGTCACCAAAACAAGGGACTGTCATTCACTCTACCCCCTGCCACCCAAACCCTAACTACAGACGCATCAAACTATGCTTGGGGGGCCCACCTGGCAGGGAGATGCATTCAGGACAAATGGAGCCAAAACCAAATGCATCTGCATATCAACCAGAAAGAGATGCTAGCTGTTCAGAATGCTCTGACAGCCTTCAAGGACCTACTTCATCCAGGACAACTACTGATAAAGACGGACAACACCACAGTTATGTGGTACATAAACAAGCAGGGGGGTACACATTCCTACCCCCTTTGCAGACTAGCCATGGCCTTGTGGAACACAGCCTTGAATTACCATATACATCTTCAAGCTTTCCTGCCAGGAAAGCAAAATACTCTGGCAGACAACCTAAGCAGAAATCTTATGGACCCACACAAATGGAAAATGGATCCACAAATCTTCAGCATGTTAACACAGAAATGGGGGAGCCCAGACATAGATATATTTGCCTCTCCCCAAAAATATCAGCTGGTCAAATTCTGTACAAGAACTCATCACAAAAAAGCATGGAAGGTGGATGCCCTATCCTTCAGCTGGAAAAACCATTCTACGCCTTTCTCCCCTCTACCTCTACTCTCCAAGGTCTTACTAAAAGTCAGACAGGAAAAAACAAAAATGATCCTAATTGCTCCAGACTGGCCTCACCAGCACTGGTACCCACTTCTAAGGAATATGTCTCACCTTCCTCCATGGTACTTGCTTCAAATACCTCTACTGTCTCAGCAGAACTATCAAATTCTGCACACTCAGCTCCAAAATCTGAATCTTGCAGCGTGGTTAATCAACTAATTATTCAAAAAACACCTCTCAGTAAATATGTGATGGATGTCATTTTGGAAGCCAGAAGGCCTAGTACTAGAAAATCTTATGTTGATAAATGGAAGAGATTCTGTGCTTGGAACCAAGCACAAGGAATAGACACAGCAAAGCCCAATATTCTTAAGATTTTACAATATTTGACTGAGATGCTTGACAAGAGTCTATCTTTTTCATCAATAAAAATCCATGCCTCTGCCATCTTGGCTCGTTACAACCCCCCTCTTTTTTCACCCTCTGCTTAAAACAGTATCTTAGAGGGGCCAAAAATTTAAGGCCTCCCAGAAGATCACCAACTCCTGCATGGGACCTCAATTTTATGCTGGAAAAACTCACCCTGCCTCCTTTCGAACCAGCAGCTACTGCGGATATAAAATTTCTATCTTGGAAAACAGCTTTTCTCTTGGCAGTCACTTCAGCAAGAAGGGTTTCAGAACTACAGGCTCTCATGATAGTGGAGCCTTTTATTATATTTTACCTGGACAGGGTGTCCCTCAAGACCAATCCTTCTTTTATGCCTAAGGTGGTATCCAGTGTGGCTCTTAACCAGACCATTCACCTGCCAACATTTTACCCAAATCCGCAGAACAAGGGGGAGTGGATTCTGCATTGATTGGATGTGCACAGACAACTAAGATTCTACTTAAACAGGACCAAATCTCTAAGAAAGTCTGAGCAACTACTGGTGGCATTTGCTGCATGGTCAGAGGGGAAGGCTATATCAAAGCAGACTTTCTAAGTGGATAAGCCACTGCATTCGTTTCTATTTGCACCATGGTAAACCTGTGCCCAAGGGCATCAGATCACATTCCACCAGGGCTGCCTCTACTTCAGCAGCTTTTCTCAGAGGGGTCCCAACTAAAGACATTCTAGAAGCTGCTACTTGGAGCTCTGTTCATACCTTCACAAAGCATTTTCATTTACCTCTCTCCTCCAAATCCAGGGCAGGCTTTGCCACTGCAGTCCTGCAGGGCCTTATAGCTGCTCCTAATACTGTTTAGTTCCATCCTCCCATCCATAGCTTTGGGGTTCTACTCAAATGTAATGACTGCAACAGTGAAACACAAAGAACATAGTACAGTTGTGTACACTTACCATAAATGTAGATGTTCGAGTGTATTCACTGTTGCAGTCTGGGTTACCCACCCACCATCCCCCTTTCTATACCTTTTCTTTCCTTCACTATACTCAAAAGCCATTGTGGTGTATTTTCTTTTAGTTGAAGGTAAAGTTTATGATGTCCTTCAAGGATGCATCTGCAGTCCTAACATATGGGTTGTCCTGCCTCAGGCAGCCCCTCGGTCGGCCGGATTCCAAAGTCTGGGTCTGGCCTCGGCTGATGTCGCACTTCACCCGACGTCATAGCTGCTGTATATTGGGTATAAAGGCATCAGCCGACGCCATTTTCCTCCGTCTTTCTTGCCGCGTGGTGCCCGAAGCAGAAGCTGTTCGCAAGTGCCGGTCGGTCAGATCCAGAGATTTCTACTACCGAAGACTTCTAAAAAGCCAAGTACCCCGTTGGGGACTCTTTCTTGCCTCAGCCGATGTCAGACAAAGTAAAAAATAGTTTAACTTGTGGGAAACAAATACCTCATAAGGATTTCCACTCTTAATAGGCCCAGACCACGACGTATCAGCTTGTCTAGCCTGTGCTTCCTTCAACCGACGGATGCTTAGACGTCGGTCAGAGTTTGCAGAGGAGTTTTTTGGTCCCGCTTTTGCATACAAAATGCCGTCGGAGACTCCGACTACACAATTGGCTAAAAAGCATAAGGAGAAGGACCGACACTCTTGGTCCGTGGTTTCGGCTGAAACCACGGTTAGGCCAACCGCGAGTGTCTCGGTTTCGGCTGAAACTGAGCCCTCAGTTCTTCCTTCGGCCGAAAGCATGCCTCCGATAGCCGAGGCCTCACAGAGCATGGCTGAATCTGCTACTGAAATTACCCCTGCTGAAGCAGGCACCCAGGATTTATCAGATACTATTCCTTTAGACATATCTACCCCTGCACGTGGAGCTGCTAGACCCCCCCTGCATCTATGTCTATCAAGGCTTTCTCCAGGGCTAAAGCAGCTAAATCTTCTAAGGCCTTACCTGCTAAAACTCCCTCTCACAGGCCTACCTCTAGTTCCCAAATGCTCAGCCTGCCTGAGGATCTCATTTCTTTGATCAGGGGATCCCAACCTCACCCAGACAGGGCCTCTCAACCCCCTCCAGATAAGAGACCTAGAACTGAACCCCCGGAACCTGTTTCTACAGACTATTCCTCGGATGACTCAGATATTTCAGACCCTCAGGAAGGCCCATATTCTCCTTATGAGGATTCTGATGCAGAAGACTCCATTCCTTCTGCTTCTCCTCCTGAAGAATTTTCTTTTGGGGAAACCTTACATGCTATGAGGGAACATTTTCAATGGCAGGGCCAGGATTTCTCAGATTCAAGGAAAAGGCTTAGGACTTTTTTACATTTACCACAGCATAGGCCTTTAGCCATTCCTCCAGTACTAACAGTTGTTGATGATGCATATAATGATGCCTGTACTGCCCCTGAATCTCTCCCTCCGGCCCCTGCCAAGCCTGACCGATATTACAGGGTCCCGGACACACACTACCATTTGTATAAGGCTCCTGTTGCAGATCCTGAAACCATTTCACAGGGCCCCAAAGCTGTAGCAGCTGCCTCTGCCAAAAACCCTCTACCATCTGAAAGGGAATCTAGAGCATTAGAGAGATGGGGTAAAAAGGTTTATACTTCTGCTACTCTTTCGGCCAGGGCCTTAAACTGTCAATTTCACATGATTCAGTACCAGGAATTTTTGTTAGACCAGCTAAATAAAAAACTGTCCTCTCCTGAACCTATAGACCATAAGTCCCTTCAGGATTTGGTACATAACTCTCAGCAGGTCAGTAACCATTTCTTAAAATGTGGCTATGATGCACTGGAGATTTCCTTTAGATCAGCTATGACTGGAACAGTGATTAGAAGGCATGCCTGGTTAAAAGAACAATCCTTACCAGACCATGTTAAGTCAAAACTCCTAGATGCTCCTATGGAGAAACAAAGTTTGTTTGGCTCCCCTGCACAGCAGGTTCTAAAGAAGGTAGAAGAAAAAGCAAAATCTGTCCAAACAGTCAAGGATTTCTTACAGGTCCAACCTCCGAGGTTTAGCAGAAATTGGCCTTCGAAGAATTGGTCCTTTCCAGACACCTCCAGAGCACAGAGAGGCAGAAATAGACGCCCAAGAGGCAGAGGTCAATCCAGGGGTGCCTAAAGGGGACGTCAGTGGCAGCCTAACAACCAGAGAAGTACTGCCACAGATTCGGCTACAACCACTTCCACAGGACAGACACAATGACTTGGCTCTGATTCCGCCTACCAGGGAACAACAGGAAGCACCCTTGGGCGGAAAACTAGCCTTATTTTCCGTAAACTGGCATTACATTACAGGAGACAAATGGACTTTACAAACAATAGACAAAGGCTACAGGTTTCACTTCCACACTCTACCAAACAAGAGAGGAATGCCAAACCTACCACCAAGCCAAACAACAAACGCTCTAAGACAAATCAACAACCTACTAAGGATGAGAGCTATAGAAAAGGTACCGCCTATGGAACAAGGACAAGGGTTTTACTCCAGACTTTTCCTTGTACCAAGAAAAGAAAATCAATGGAGGCCTATTCTCGACCTGTCCGCTCTGAACACATACCTCATTGTACCAAAATTCAAAATGCTGACCCTACAGCAACTTCTTCCCATGCTGGGCAAGGAGTCTTGGCTGGTGACTCGATCTCAAGGAGGCATACCTGCACGTCCCTATACGACCAGATTGCAGAAGACACCTCATATTTCTTGCAGGATCAGAGCATTATCAATTCTCAGCATTGCCCTTTGGCTTATCTACTGCACCCAGAGTATTCACGAAATGCCTGGCTTCAGTAATTGCTCATTGCAGGCTTCAGGGAATTCAAATTTACCCATACCTGGGCGACTGCCTAATACAAGCGGACAACAAGACAAAATTAATAAAAGATTTGGAAAAGGTTATACAACTGTTGCAAGCCTTGGGATACACAGTCAACATGCAAAAGTCAAGACTGGTACCATCCCAAAGGATAACATTCTTGGGTGCAGAACTGGACACATCAACTCAGATGGCCTTTCTCACAGAAGAAAAACAAAAGCAACTACCAGTCTATTTCATGACATTAACAACACAGACTCGGCTTACTGCAAGGAAAATCCTGCAAGCCCTGGGTTACATGGCATCCTGCATAATATTGATTCCGCATGCCAGACTGCATATGAGAAAGTTGCAATGGTACCTAAGGAATGTATGGTCTCAACACAAGCACAGTCTAGAAGCCCAGATTCCAATAATTCCATGCCTGAAGCAGGAATTCCTGTGGTGGGCTCAGGCCTGTCAGTTGAACAGAGGATTGCCTTTCCACAAACCTCATCCAAGCCAGACCATCACCACGGATGCCTCAGACCTAGGCTGGGGGGCACACATGGTGGACAAGTGTATACAAGGCCTATGGACACAAGACCAGCTGAATCTACACATAAATCAAAAGGAGATGCTGGCAGTGAAACATGCAATCCAGGCATTCAGACCATTTCTTCAGCAAGGACACCTGCTGATAAGGACGGACAACACCACAGTCATGTTGGTACATCAACAAACAGGGAGGTACACACACATATCCTCTATGCTGGATGGCAATGGACCTGTGGAATGTGGCCCTGAACCTCAACATTCAACTCCAGGCCAGATTTGTACCAGGAAAAGAAAATTCACTAGCAGACACCTTAAGCAGAACTACCACGGATGCTCATGAATGGATGCTGCATCCAGATATCTTCAAAACCATAATAAAGAAATGGGGACTACCAGAGATAGACCTGTTCGCCTCCCCACACAACCACCAATTGAAGAAATTCTGCACAAGAGCATACCACCCACTTGCTTGGAGGGTGGACTCCCTTTCCTTCAGCTGCAAAAACCTGACAGCATATGCATTCCCACCTCTTCCTTTGATGTACAAAGTCCTACTGAAGATCAAAGAGGATCAGCCAAGGATAATCCTGATAGCTCCAGACTGGCCGAGACAGCATTGGTACCCGCTACTGAGGAGCATGTCTCGGACACATGCATGGCCTCTACCTCTATGTCCTTTACTTCTAACACAGAACAACTACAAGATCCTACATCCAAACTTGAAAACACTACAGCTAGCTGCTTGGAATATTGCATAAAACAAAATAACCCAGATTTATCTCAGAGGGTTAAGGACATTATCTTGGAGGCTCGCAGACCCTCCACAAGGAAGACTTATTCAGCCAAATGGAAAATATACCTCATTTGGAGTGCATCGAAAGGGGAAAATGTATCATTGGCAAACATAGCAAACATCCTGGAATACTTAGCAGAACTGTTCCACAATGGCCTGTCCTACTCCTCCATTAAGATTCATGCATCAGCAATTTCAGCAGAATACAACATGGATCCTCCAGTCTTCTCTCATCCTCTACTCAGACAATTCCTGAGAGGAATCAAAAATGTAAAGCCTCCAAGGAAACCACCTTTGCCTACATGGGATCTTAACTTTGTGCTGGAAAAGTTAACACTTCCCCCTTTTGAACCAGCAGCAACAGCAGACTTACAGTTCTTATCTTGGAAAACTGCTTTCCTGCTTGCAATCACTTCAGCAAGAAGGGTATCTTGAGTTACAGGCATTAATGGCAGTACAGCCCTTCCTTATCTTCCATCAGGATAAAGTGTCTCTGAGAACTAACCCTACTTTTATGCCAAAAGTGGTCTCCAGAGTATCATTGAACCAAGCGATTCATTTACCTACATTCTTCCCCGACCCACAGAACAGGGGGGAAAGACTACTACATACCTTGGATGTACACCGACAATTACGCTACTATCTGGACAGAACTAAGACCAACAGAAAAACTGACCAGCTTCTGGTAGCTTATGCAACAGGAATGCAAGGAAAAGGAATTTCAAAACAGACAATCTCAAAATGGATAGGAAATTGCATTAGATTTTGCTACTCTTTTCATGGAAAGACAACTCCAGAAAGTATCAGGCCTCACTCCACAAGAGCTACAGCCACCACTACAGCTTTCCTACGAGGAGTGGCCACCAAAGACATTTTAGAAGCTGCTACTTGGAGCTCCATGCATACATTTGCCAAGCATTATAATCTTCCTTTATACTCCAGATCCCGAGCAGGTTTTGCAACTGCTGTTTTGCAAGGGATCTTAACTACACCATCTTTATCTTAGTACCTCCTCCCCCAGTTTGGCTATGGTATTCTACTCATATGTTAGGACTGCAGATGCATCCTTGATGGACATAGTACAGTTTTGTACCTACCATAAATGTAGATGTCCGATAGGTATGCATCTGCAGTCAGGATTACCCACCCTCCTTCCCCTCTGTGGTATTCCTAGGGTATTTACCCCTCTTTTAGCTAGCTGGGGGAATCTGTTATGGTGTATTTGTTTGTATATATGTATATATATTCTTATATTGTTTGCTCTCTACTGTTTGGAATTATTTGCATAATATTGTTTGCTCTCTACTGTTTGGAATTATTTGCATTTATCCAAATTTAGCCTTCCTAGAGGGCACCTGGCATCTGGGGCAAGAAACACTGAGGAAAATGGCGTCGGCTGATGCCTTTATACCCAATACACAGCAGCTATGACGTCGGGTGAAGTGCGACATCAGCCGAGGCCAGACCCAGACTTTGGAATCCGGCCGATAGAAGGGGCTGCCTGAGGCAGGACAACCCATATGTTAGGACTGCAGATGCATACCTATCGGACATGTACATTTATGGTAGGTACAAAACTGTACTTTTCTAAAAGTGCATTTATATATTTACTGTTTATTTATATATATATTTTTGCTCCCCATTTGGGGGGCACCTGACATCTGGGGCAAAAAAAACTGAATAAAATGGCATCGGCTGCATGTTTTATACCCCTGATGACCTGACGTCATGGAATAGGAGACAGCAACCGATGCAGGACCCAAGACTTTGTTATAGAGGCCGACTGAGGGCAACCTGCCAGCAGATTACCCTAATGTAATGACTGCAACAATGAATACACTCTAACATCTACATTTATGGTAAGTGTACACAACTGTACATTTATGGGTTGGTTCTGGCTATCCCTACTTCAGTTTTGTGTGTTCTGCCCAGGGCTATGGTTTTGGACAATCTGAGCTGTGATCTCAATGTCTGGGATAGGTGCGGCACCCTCTGGATCGGAGTGGTCTCTGGTAACTTTGGGTGCTAGGGCCCACAGCCTCAAGAGAGCAGCTTCTGCCTCAGCCTTCAGTGTTGTAGAGAGGATGTTTTCCTCTGAGGAGAAGGGTTGGTTTTCTCCTGCCAGTGTCCTTTCCCCTTTCTCATCTGGGCCTGCAACCAGTCAGTCTGTTCCTGGATAGCCTGAGTTAGTGGGTCTCCATCCTGCCCCCTTAGCAGGGCTTCCAGCCTCTTCCTTTTCTCCCCTGGCTTCAGCAGAGTAGGATGTTTAAAGGAAGAGGAGGTGCAAGATGAAGCACTGTGACTCCCTGGAAGAGTCTCTCTCAGAGGATACTGATATCATGGAAGGAGAAGGGTCCCCTAAGACTCCACGTGATGATGCCTCTTCTGGTGACTTATTGGAACTACTTTGCCAGCACATAGGATGGATCACTGAAGCTCCCTTTCTGGAGGAGTCGGTCAGTTTTGGAGGCCTTTGGTGTAAGCCCATTCACGCCTTAGGTTGTTCCACCTCCTAACACTGTTAAAGACCTAGTGTCCTGGAGGGTGTGGAAGGAACCTGATACAGTTGAGCCTATTCCCAAGAAGCCAGATAAAATTCTTGCTCCCCCTAAAAAATAGCCTGTTTGGAGTAAGGGTCCTGACCTCTCCCTTGTTTTGGTTGAAAATTAAGGAAACTCTAATGAGGAGCATGCAAGGAAGAACTAGGCTGTCCACCATGGGAGTGCACTTCACGACCCATCAGTGGACCTTTTAAATGAATCAGAAGGGAGATAAGCACTTCTTTTTCATAAATTCACAGCAGTCTTCTCAGGACACTCCTTAAGAGAGTTCCTCCAGAGGATTGGGGGAATAGTAATGGATGCACTCCACAGGACAGGTGTGATCCACTGAATCAGGGTTTCTGCAGGGCACTGTACAGTGGTCCCTTTCAGTAACCATGAAGAGTTGCCCAACTGTCCTACTCTGGAGGCAGTCTGGGGTCATTTGGATGTTCTCCCAAAAGCTTTGTAGGCCATCAACTCAGGTGCATGGGTTGTTGAGAGTCTATCTAGAGGTTACTACATTCCCTTTTCTGAGGTGCTGAACCTTCATCAGAAGCATCTCCCAGACGTTTGAACCTGTCAGAGACTGCAGGCAGCTGTAGAGATTCAAGAAACTGATCACAGAGTCATCCAAGATGTTCCACCAAGCCAAGGATCCAGGGTCTAGTCCAGATTCTTTTTAGTATGAAAAAAAGAAAGTACCTCAGGCTAACTTTAGATTTAAGCAGACTGAATCAGTTCATGAAAAAGACCAGATTCCAAATGGTCATGGTGCAGTCGTTCTTACCTCTTCTGAGGAAGGATGATTGCATATACTCTGTAGACCTTAAGGACATCTACCATAATGTCAAGCTAGACAGGCACTCCGGGAGATTTCTGCACTTCCAACTTGGGGCCAGTCATCGCTAGTCTTTTCTGCCATTTGGTCTCACCACAGCACACCCCCCAGGTGTTTACCAAGTGTATGACAGTGGTTGCAGCTTGGATCTGGCTATAGGAATTCCAGGTCTTTCCGTACTTGGAAGATTGGCTGCTTGTCACCGGCAGAAGAGCATTGTTATTCATAACCAGGAATAGCTTACCAACTGCTATCACTTGGGTACTACAGTCAGTTATCCCGAGTCAAGCTTTCGGCCTGTTCAGGTTTTAGAATTCATAAGTTGTCACTTGGATATGGTAAATTAAAATTGCCAGGCTTCCAAGTTTTAGTGATCAGCCATCATGCGCAGCAGGCCTTGTTGGTGCTTTACAACCTTGAAACTTCTAGGTCATATAGCAGCATCCATAGGGTATGTTCCTTTAGCTAGATAACCATGTAAGAGCTCTAGAAATGGACTGTGGCTGTACACTGCTCTTTTCTGCTGCAACCCTTGGATTTTCCCATACGGCTGACTAGATGTCTCAACCAAATTCATTTGTGGTTGCAATCTCCTTTAGTAACCAGTAGGAGACTGTTTTTCCAGGTTCCTTGGCCATGGTCACCATGGATGCCTACCTGGGGTAGGGGGGCATTTCAAAGGGAGGACAGTTCATGGTTCCTGGTTTTCTGTGGAGGTACACATTCATATCAATATTCTGAAGATGAGGGTGGTCCTCCTTGCATTGCAGGCCTTTGAGGAAGCCCGTCCCAGAGGTGTGATTTCCAGGGACATTGTCATTTGTCTGTTCTCAGCAAGCAGGGTGGAACACTATCATATCCTCTTTGCAGTAGGTGATTTATTTATTCCTTTTCTCAGCTATTTCTGCTGGCAGTGCACATTCTGGGGAAACCCAGCATTCCAGCCAACAAGCAACAAAATCAGCATTCTGTGTTGTTTCAGTCAAGTTCCATTTTTTTTTTTTTACAATTAAAGTGCATTTGGCAGCCATCTCTTATTTCCATGGCAAGGATAATATTCCTCTGGCTTCTCTCAAGTGAGGTTTCAAAGGCATTACTCAAAGGTACCTTTTTGCAGCATCCACCAGTTCAGGATCCAGTTCCTCCCTGGGATTTGCCTTTTGCTTTTGCAGGTCCTTCCAGGCTCTCCATTTGAGTTTTAAGCTAATTCTGACTTTAAGCTATTGTGTTGTAAAACTTTGTTTTTGGTGAGAGTTACTTCCACACGGTGGGTTTCAGATTTGCAAGCTCTCAGTTCTTCTCTTTATGTGGTGGCCCATAAAGACAGGACTTCTGTTCATATGAACCCTTTTTTTCTGCCAAAGGTAACTTCTGAGAATAACCTTAACAGTTCAGTTTATCTTCCTGTGTTTTTTCCCCAATTTCTTCAAGAAAGACTAATACCTTCTGCCTTGTTTGGACATGCATAGGCAACTGAGATTTTATTTAGACTGTACCAAAGCTTTTAGAAAGATAAGTCAATTATTCTTGTTGTCCTCAAAGTCCAGGCTTGGCTCACCTGTCTCTAAAGTGACCTTATCCAAGTGACTGTCGGACTGTATATTTGCATATTTTTTTGAAAGGTAAGACCTTTCCACACAAGTCTAAGGGTCATTCTGTAAGGGCTGTGGCTACTTCTACAGCTTTCTTTTCTATCAATGGAAGAAGTTTGTGGAGCTTCTGGTTGGATAGGTGACCACACTTTTGTGTTGCATTATAAGCTGGGTATTCAGTCTAGATCCAAGGCTTCCTTTGGCTTCACTGTGTTGTGGAATATCCTTCCGTAGGTACTCCCAAGGAATATTTCATGGATGGGGACTTTGCCCCACAGGTTGAAGCCAGACTAAGCAGACATCAGATATGAATGTTACATACTTACCATAATGATAGATCCATGGTGTCTGTCTGGTTTAACCAACCCCCCCCCCTTTAGTTGTTTTGGTGATCTTCCCCTTCTGGGATGACTGGACAGTCAAGGTCATCTGATGTCCTATATCACTATTGCAGTATTCTGAACCTTGGGGAATGTCTGCCAAGAATACCTCTGTGTCTGACCAGTGAACCAAAGGCTTTATATTTTGTATGCACTGTATGTCACATGTATGCTTTCTGCATAGGATGTAGGACATATAAAGGTCAGATAAGTGCTCGTTGGGGTCTTATTTTCTTACCTTTGGTCTTGTTTTCTTTTGGTTGCCTGGAGTTTATATCTTCCAAGAAGTGAACGTCAGTGTGGGTGGCAGATTCTCCATAAGGATCAAGGACGGTGTCTGTTTTGTTTTGGTGCTTCCCACAACCATACCTCCTGTATTTGCAAGGCATTTGTGCCTAAGACTCTTAAAGCCGATTGTCTTCCCTGATCATCCGTTTCAAGAACCAGCAGCTTAAACAGCCCAAGGCAACATGGCCGAATCAATTAACCCCAATACCCCAAGAAATCTCAGCCGGATTCTTTGGCTGTCCAACCTCCACTGGACAACTCTCTAGAAGCAGATGATAGCTTTGTAGGCCATCCAGTGTCTACTTCATATTTCTCTGCCATAACCCCATCTGAGGCTGACTTGGATCCTTCCTTCCTTTCCCAGGTGCTCTGAGGCTTTACAGGTGTCTGTTCTAGATGTCAAGGGGGAGCCAGGGTTGATTATTTCTGAGGGCCCTGGAGGGATTCCACAGATTCTGGTCAGGGAAGAGGTTCTGGGTACTGTTATTGAATCTTGTCAAGGGTCAGAACCTCCGGTCCCTACCTAGAAAAAACAGAAGACTAAACATCCTTTTGTACATCCAAAGGACCTTCAAAGGAAATAGTAGGGGTTTACTCAAGATCTGTTAAATGCCTTAATATGGTCCTGAAGCCTCCCTAATAGGGTTCTGTGCCTACTCCACCTTGGACATCAACTCCCTCTAGGGAGCCTGATTCCTTGGATGAGGAATCAGAGTCTGATGAGGTGTCTTTGTCTTATTCTTCCCATATGCCTTCTCCCTTGGCTTATGGCCCTGATGAGAAATCCAGTAGCCCCGAGTCTCCCTTGGAAGAGTTGTCTTTTTTGGGGACACAGTGCCCAGAGTGATGGATTACTTCAGGTGGGATTCTTCTCAGGTGTCTGACATCCAAAAGAAGAGACCAGCTGGCATAACAGTTAAGGACTTCGCCTCCCATGCACAAGGTTCAATCCTGACCTCTAGCCAGTGCTTGTTTGTAGTTTGCATGTTCTGTCTGTCTCTCTGTGAGTTCCTCCTCCCACCTCCGAAAAATAGTGTTTCCATTTCAAGTTTACCAATGAATGGAGCTGTGAGCAGCAGCAAAGAAACTACATGGTGCCTTATATGGGGATGAGTTGTACAGACCAACTGCTTTTGGGCATCTACTGTGGTGCACAGTATCTTCAAGGTAGGAGAATGCTAGTTACAGACTGCGTACCATGGCAGGGCAAGCCACTTGATGGTGTAAAATATGGTTGTAGGTGATTCAGTCCTGTTGACTGTCACCAAATGGGCATGGGTTGTTAGCAGTGATATGTGGGTTGAAGACCTGTCCTACGCCGGGACACATGCTAATGGTGCGAGGGTACTGTATGTGTCCCTATTGGCCAGTGTGTGCTAGCTATAAACAGCTGAGCAGCCCTGGGTCAGTAAGCTACTACTGGCTGTCCAGTTGCCATCCTTGGTTATCTAGGACGTAAAACTAATCAACCTGCCAAACATGAACTAAGAATTGCTGCACTCAATGTAGGTTCACTGACAAGGATGGAGCTTGGAAGTGGATGTCATGATGGTACAGAGAAGGCTGGACATCCTTTGGATGCATGAGACAAGATGGAAGGGCAGTGCAGCAAAGCCACTTGGCTAGGAATCCAGAGTATACTACTGAGGAGGAGGGAAGGCTAGAAATGGTGTTGGAATTGTGATGAGAGAGAAGTTTCAGAAGATAGTGATGTCATTAAAATTAGTGACAGACTCATGATAATCGGACTCCAGTGCAATGGTAGGACAGTATTCATAATCTCAGCCTGTGCCATCCAACAAGGTTGTGATAGTGAGGAAAATGGTGCATTCATACAGCAGTTGCAGGACCTACTAGATAAAGCAGGACATCATGAATTGGTGTTGATAATGGGTGACTTGAATGCACATATCAGGACAGACAGACAACAGGATATGTGAACTCCCTTGGATCGATGTAAGTGGGGCAACAGGAATAAAGGAGAGACCATTCTAGATTTCTGTCTGATAAATGGCTTAGTGATACCCAACACATGGTTCAGATAGAGAGTCGCAAGGTCGCATACAAGAGCAGCCAACATGCAACTCTGGTATACTTCCACCTAGTAAGGAAAGGGTGCTGGCATGGAATCAGTGATTGCAAAGTCATTCACAGTGAAACAGTCGGCCAGCAGCATAAACCATTGGTTGCCACAATCAGCTGCAGGCAATTGTCAGAGAAGGTTCCAAGGTCAACAGAGACCAGGTTGAAGACATGGAAGTTGACTGGAGGGAAAGTGCAACATTTCAAGGAATTGCTAAACTCTAGCACCCTAAGAAGAAGAAGGAAATAGGTGAAATTGAAGAAGGGCAGGGCCTCAAAACAGCATGTGTTAGGACTACAGAACAGATGCGTGGCCAAGTCAGGTATTTAAATAAGGTACATAAGAATAGTTGGTGGAATGCAGAAGTCCAGCAAGTCATCAAAAGAAAGGAGTGCAGGATAAAGTGGTACATAGAAAATAAAGCATACTGGTCGGCTAACAAAGCTAAGAAAAGAGTTGCAGTAACAAATAGGGCATCAGAGGCACTCTTACCAGCTTCTGGAAAGTGACTCAATAGGTGGCACAAAGAAATTTATATCGGGTTGCATGGCAAAGACTGAGAGGAGAGTCAGACACCCTTCATAAGGGATGCAAGCAACAACCTACTCACCAGTTCACAGAACATCAAAGGGATATGGACATATGGAAGGAGTACTTCTATCAGCTTCTAAATAAAGAAAACCCCAGAAGTTGTACTGAACCAGACACAGCCTACAATGAGAGAAGAGGAGGAGCCCACCCTAGAAGAAGTAGGAATAACACTAAGGAAAATTGTCAGGGAAAGCAGCAGGTTCAAATGAGGTCACAGCAGATATGATTAAGATGCTTGGTGAGATAGGGGAGAAATGGCTTCGGAGGGTATTCATAGCAGTGTGGCGAGGAAGGCATTTCCCAGATGACTGGAGAATAAGCATACTTGTGCCTGTGTACAAGAATGAAGCGGACATCCACAATTGTGGGAGAGGATGCAGCACAACTGACCCGATGTTTGCAGTTGAGACAGATAAATGAGAAGAAGCTAGAGATGAGGAAAGAGTCCAGCTGGTTATTCCTAGCCTTGGAGAAAGCATATGACAGGGCCTCAAGAAAGCGGATTTGGGCAGTACTGAGGTGGTTCATAGTCCCAGAAACATTGCTAGAATTAGTGCAGACCATGTTCAAAGACCCACTGACTCCAGTACGAACAGTGTTTGGTCTCATAGAGGGGTTTCTAGTGGCAGTGGGTGTACATCAGGGTTCAGCTTTGAGCTCACTACTGTTCATACTGGTGATAGACTACATTGGCAAACAGGTTGGGCAGGACATATCAACAAAGTTGCTGTATGCAGATAAGGTGGCATTACAGGCTGACTCTGACTCAGAACATCAGCAAAGGATAGGGGAATGGAATGCAGAACTGAAGACACATGGGATGAAACTAAGTACAGATAAGACTGTGGTAATGGCAGCAAATTGGAGATATCAAAAGAAGCTTAGAATTAAAATAGAGGGGAAGGTAGCAGAACAGGTTAATAGCTTCAGGTGTGTGGGGAGGCTGAGGAGAAGGGAAGTCTGAATGAAGAAGTCAAAGCTAGAGTCAGAGGTTGCAGCCAGCTGGCATAATGTGTCACGTGTAGTATATGATAGAATTTTGCCAAAGAAACTGAAAAGAAAGGTGTGCAGAACAGTGGCGTGACCAGTACTATATGGTACAGAAATCTACGCAGTTAAGAGAAAGCAGATGAGGAAGCTAGAGGTGCTGAAAATGAAATGGCTGAGATGGGTGGTAGGATGCGTACTGTGGGACAAAGAAATGAGAACGTAAGAGCAGAAGCCAAAGTAGCTACAATTGCAGAAAAAAATCAGAGAGAACATATTATGGTGTTTCAGACATGTGTGCAGAAAAGCTGAAGACAATCTGATGAATAAGATTTGAGGCAGGCAGGGAGAAGGTAAGAAATGAGGGAGCCCAGCAAAGAGGTGGATGGATTGTGAGAAAAGGTTTGCAACACTCAGGCATGAGTGTTGAGGGCATGAATTTAGCAGTGAATCGAGATATGGCAACCTTAACATGACACCCAGACCCTATTTAGAAGATGGGCTCCTAAGAAACCTGACTGATTATGTAAGGTTTCTGAGGATTCAGTTTGTGTCCTTCCGCTCCTGTTTTCGAATAAGGATAGTACAGCCATGGAGAGGATTGGAAAGAAGGTCTGTACTACTACCACTTTGGCCTATAGGGCCACTAGTTACCAGATTTATATGACCAAATATGCTCTAGCCTTGATTGCCCAGGCTTGTCAGGTTATTTTTGACCTCCCTGATATTGAAGGAAAGTCCTCTGCTGTCTCTTGTTTTTGGTTCTACCTTTCAGGTGGCTCACCACTCGTAAGTACAGCTATGATGCGACTGATTCCTAGCTGCTGTCTTTGGATATGTCATGAGGCTTTTTTTTTGGCTTCGTCTGCAGCCATTACTTGAAGACATTAAGGCCAAGTTGCTGAATGCTTCTTTGAATATAAAAAATATCTCTTTGAGACTGCTGCTGTGTTTGTCTCTTCAAGGGAAAGGTTAAACTTTGCAGGACTTTAAGCATATTTTGTGTTCCCCATTCCCAGGTTCTAGAGGAAGTATCCTACTAGTTCTACGTTTGTTCATAGGCAGCCTTGTCAGGCCACTAAAGGCAGGAAGGGTGATAGGTGAGCTCCTCCTGCTATGTGTCCCAGAACCTCCTTTATCTGACAAGCTTGCATATCTGACATTTTGCCCTCCCTAAACCTCAGCCAGGTTTCTTTGTCTCTCCAGCTCTCCCGCTGTCCTCCAAGCTGGCAGCTCATTACTTCATACTCTTGGGTTCTCTCAGTCATCCATCAAAGGTTTCTTCATGTTGTGGAAGTCTCTCTCTCTCCTTTTTCAGGGATTCCTCAACCTTCTCTAGAACAACTTCCCCATTTCTCAGAGGTTCTTGGGTCCCTGGTGAACTAGAGAGCAATTCTGCGTTTGTTTCTTCCCAGGTAGGAAAGGGATTTTATTCCAAATGTTCATAGTTCCTTGAAAGGAGGGCACTTGGAGGCCTATTCTGGATCTCTCCATACTCAACACTTAGTTCTTTCCTTTTGGAGGCTTTCTCTTCACACCGTTTCCTGTTGCTGCTCCAGGTTTTTCTGGTGCCTTGGATTTGAAGGATGCATGCCTTCATATTCTTATTCACCCTCGTTTCAGGAAGTTTTTCTTACCTTCACTTTCAATTCTCTGCTTTGCCCTTTAGCCTCTTTACTGCCCCAAGGGTAGTCACAAAATGCCTTGCTCCTGTGGTTGCCTTTTGCAGGCTCCAAGGCATTCAGATTTTTCCTTATCTTGACCTGTTGCTTCAGGCTCCTCCTCCTAATTCCTGTAACAAGGCTCTGGAGTTCACCACAAATCTCCTTTGAGTCTGGTGCTCACTATCACTTTCAAGAGATCTGTCCTGACTCCCTGTCAAGGTCATGTGCTTCTGGACTGCAGAATTCTGACAGTCCAATGTTGGCCTCTCTTCTACATCCAAGGGTTTTGTCCTTGACAGTTTTCTTTGTTTCTTCCTCTGTCTGCTGTTCCAGACAGGAGTTTCTTCAGACTCTAGGATTCATGGCCTCTTTTCCAATGTTCCTTTTGCCAGACTGCAAAATCAGAAGCTTCAGTGGTACTTCGTCAGTTTTGCTTCAGCATTGCCACCCTCTGGGTTTGAGTGCCACCTCGTTCTTGTCTAAAGTGGGAATTGAGTGGTGGATTCAGCAACTTACCTTCAACCCAGGCCTGCCCTTTCAGCCTCCATTTCCTTTCCGCCTGCTGTTCACTGATATTTCAGACATTGGGTGGGGAGCTTCCTGTGGTCATCTGAAAGTTCAGGGTCTCTGGCTCCCATCAGAAGTCAAACCATATCAACATCAAACAGATGAGAGCTCTGATTGTGGACCTTTAGGCCTTTCAACCCTTGCTGTTTCCAGGCCTCCTGAAGATTTACATAGACAGTAACACAGTGATGTGGTATGTCAGTTATCAACTAACTCTTCAGGCAGTGTATATTCCTTCAGAGCACAGTGTAATAGTAGACTGTTTGAGCAGGTCTAAAATACAGGCTCACAAATGGGTGTTTCACAGAGCCATGTTTCTGGACATAATCCATTGGTGGGGTATTCCTCAGGTAGCTCTTTTTGCCTCCCTCTGAGCAGGCAACTCCCTCTTTTCTGTTCCAGAGTGCCATGCTGTACCATCTGGCATGGAAGACTGATGCCTTTCCTTTCCCTTGGAAGATGTTTGTGCTTTCATCCTTCTGCTCCCAGGAGTCCTGGAAAAGAGTCAGCTGGACTCCCCCCAAAAATCTTTGTAGTAGCTTCCTTTTAGCTGAGACAGCAGTGGTTCTCCCTTTTAATGCATTTGGCCTGGGGAAGTTACCAAAAGTTACCACACTGGTTGGACCTCCTCACACAGGACAAGTGGGTCACTCTTCCAGCCTCACTTGTCTGCTCTTCAACTGCTGGCTGGGTGATAGGATTTCCTTTTTTCTGAGGACATGGTCAAAGTTTTATACAACCAGAAAGTTTTGCATGTTCCAAAGAGAAAAAAATTTCTGTCTGGTCCCATGCTCATACCCAAGACCTTTTTTTCATTGGAGTCCCTCTGGTTCTCTTCTATTTGTGTGAGCGGTTCCAGTCTGGTTTGGCCTGTTTTTCTGTGAAGACCCATTTGTCAGCTGTTTTTGCCTCTCTGTCCTTGAATCATCCTTTGGCTTTTTGTTTTGAGGTCAAAAATTTCTTAAAGGCATCCTGAAGCTTAGGCCCCCAAGGAAACATATTTCACCTCCTTGGGACCTTAATTTTGTTTTGGAAAAATTGACTCGGGCTCCTTTTGAGCCGGCAGTTTCACCTCTGCAGCACTGCACCTGGAAGACTGTTTTGTTGCTTGCTCTTACTTCTGCTCGGTGGGTTTCTGAGCTTCAAGCCTGTTGGCCAGTCCTTTTTTTTTTCTTTCTTTCTTTCTTCTTCATAGCAGCAGGGTCTCTCTGTACTGATCCTTCTTTTATGCCCAAGGTTGTTAATGAGTTGTCCTTAAGTCAGGCAGTACAACTCCCTTCCTTTTTTCCTTCTCCACAGTCTGATATTAAGAGGGTCCTGCGTACCTTGGATTTGCACAAACAGCTCAGATATTATTTGGATGAAACTAAGATCATTCTTAATTCTGAACAGCTTTATGTTAGTTTTCATCCCAGGACTTTACGTTAGCTGTTTCCAAGCAAACCATCTCCTCCTGGATATTTTTCCTTTTGTTCTTTTCATGGCAAGTGTCTACTTCAGAGCTGATTCCACTAGGGGGCTGTTGCTTCTTCTAATGCTTTCTTCAAGGGTTTGGACACTATTTCCATCCTTGAAGCTGCTACTTGGTCCTCAGTGCATACCTTTACTAAGCATTATAAATTGGATATGGTTTCTAGGGCCAGAGCAGGTTTTGCTAGGGGTGGCCTGCATAGGTTTGTTGAGGGCTCTTCCTAGCCTTCCACATCTTATTCCTTTTTTAATGCTTTTTTTACTCTTCCTAAGGTTAAGAATATTGCAACAGTGATATAGAAGGACAAAGTATATTTGTGTAAAATCTTACCATAACAGTACATATTCTTCTCTTCACTTTTGCAGTATTTGGTCACTCCCTGTGTCCATCCCGCTTTTTCTTTTGGGTTTTGATTTGGTTACCCTCCTGGCTAAGGGGTCCCCCTTTTCCTTCTGCATTTTCTCCCCTTTGATGTGTGTAGTCTTCTTTTGTCCTATGGAGACTGTTCTCTGCCTGGGCAATTCAATTCTGGGTAACTGCATCTGTACATCACCTTTATGCCTTACGTCCTGTGCAGGGAGCATACATGTAACATACGTTACATACAAGATCTAAGAGCTTTGGTTTACTGGCCAGCCTTTGAGCTATCCTTGGTGGGAGATCCCTAAGGTTAAGAATACTGTAGCAGTGAAGAGGACATCTACTGTTGTGGTAAGAGTTTACATAACTGTACTTACCTTATTTTCAGAATCGTGCATCCTTCTTGGTTAGGGAAGTGTTTTTAGTGCATGTTGAAAGTAGTTGTCACGGGGCAGACTCTGTTTAAGGATTAGGGTGTGGAGTGGGGAGCTGTGGATAAGGGAGGCAGAGCCTGGCAAGTCCAAGGTCTGAAGGAATTGGCTGGTGGTGTAGCCAAAGACCCTCATGTTCAACCAGATGGAGACAGACAACATGGATCTGTAGTTATAATAAGTACATAACTTTAGTTTAGCAGTAATTTCTGATTTTCATACAGTCCATTAAGATCACTTGTTGGCCTCTCAGAAGCTCTGCAAGGAAATCCTATCTATTCAGTTCATCTGATCCTACATATGGTTTGTAGGAGCTATTTGTTGTATCCAACCTGACAACATCAGTGTTCCAGCCTCAAGTCACTTAAGAGCTTTCCCCTCCCTTAATGCATATGCCACAGATCTTGTTTGCTGCCTTCATGACCAGACACATTTGCCTCTGCAGCTAAGTGATCCACCTCATTTTCAAGCTGTATTGATAATTCCTCTTGTATGACTTGTAGTTAGCTTTAACGTATGTTTTAGAGCCCTTAAGGCTGTTTAGCGTTTTTCCTTCCAAAAATGTAGTTAAAGAGCCCATTCCCTGATACATTCCCTTTTTACAAACTCTTCCCCAACCCATTGGACTGTTGTCAAACATTCCACGCAGTCAGGCAAAAATAGCTAAGAGTGAGAAAGAAACCTTCTCCTCAATAAAAGTGTCAACAAGTGGTCTCACCAGACCACTCAGGGTCAGACTTCTACCCAAAGTTTTTATTTCTCAAGAAAATGTAGGATTGCAGGCTGATCTTTGACATAGGTTTGCTAAACAGATATGCTCAAAAGACCGACTTCAGTATGGTCATGCTACAATCCATTCTAGCCCTTCTCAAGGTGAATATGCACTCCATAAATCTCAGCAAGACCTACATTCAGCTAAAGATTGTACAGGAGTCAAGAAAGTATCTGCACTTCCACATAGAAGCCTATCATTACCACTTCAGGATCCTGCCATTTGGACTTGCCTTACCCTCCAGGTTATTTACCAAATGCATGGCCATCATAGCAGCCCACATATGACTCATAGGGTACAAACTTTTCCCATACCTAGACTATTGGCTTCTTGCTGCCTCTCAGTGGAGTCTCTTCTCGAAGCCAAGAGTTCACCTTCTCAATGTTAGTATTACACACTGCATAACAGTCCATTATCACACATCTTGCCTGGCACCCACTTATATTTTCACCTTTATAGTATGCAGTTCAGATGCTACTCAATCCATAATTTCTCTTCTCCAAGAAAGACTTCAAACCATGAGAGAGGCCATTCAATTGCTTCTCTTATCCACTGCTTCTTCTGCGGCCTTACTGCTGAGAGTCCTGGCTCTCATGGCTGTTTCAATTATTATGGTTCACTTTGCACCCTTTCACATGAGAATTTTACAGTGGCTCCTCCAGAGTGAATGGAGTCAACACCTGCATCCTCTATCCAAAAGTATAATTATCATTGATTCATGCAGATCGTATCTCAGGTGGTGGCTAACTTTATCTTTAGTAGCCACAGAGAAATCCTGTGTTCCCAAATCTAGTAGCAGCAATGACTACAGATGCCTCCTGTCTAGGATGGTGCGGCTATTATGAGGGAAAGATTGTCCAAGTTCAGTGGCTGGACATAGATGCCAGCATGCACATAAATGTCTTGGAGCAGAGGGTGGTCCTCCTTGCAAGAGTTTCAGGACCACCTTCCCCAGAGCATAATCTCCATCCAGACAGACATGACTAGTTTGGTACATCAGGCTTGGGAGAACTGGATCACACTCACTCTGTCAGGACGAAGTGATGGTTTGGCAGTGGCCTCACACTGCCTTCTTGTGACAACATACATCCCTGAAGTACCAGTTGTTTGGCAGTTAGGCTCAGCAGGATTCTCCTTATGAGTGGTTCTTCAAGTGATAGATAATTTTATTGTTGGACCACTTCTTGCTGCAGCCTGTTCACAGCTGCACAGAACACCAAATGCAGCAAGTTCTTTGAATTGATTCCCCCTCCAGGACAGTTGCCAAGGGACACTGTCTCAGCAGTAGCCTCCAGGGCTGCTCTATGTTTACCCACTTTTACTGCTAATTCCCAAATTCTTCCAGAAGGGAATGAGATGGAAAGCAGTAATCTTTATTGCCCCTTCTGGCCCAGATAAATTTGGTTTCCCCTCCCGAGACTGCATCCACAGAAGTCCCCTTGGTTTAAGGATCCAGTTCCTGATCTAATCACTCACCTCTCCAGGAAGCCTTACCCTGACATTTTGATTTTGAAATTAACTACTTGGTTTCTTCAGTTCTAATGATGTCTAAAGATTTTATTCTCCATACAGAGGTATTTATTCATTGCAGCATTGCAGGAGGAGCCCGCATGTACTCTACAGCAGCAAATGGAATCAATTCACCCTCTAGAATGACAGTCAACATATTGATCCCTTTTCTGCATTGCTTTGTTTTCGATGTCCTCATTTTTTTGAAGTCTTTCTCACTGTAGTTCTACCATTAATTGCAACTGACACATGATCTCTAGGTTTCACATAGGTTTCAGAGACTGTTCTCTGGATTCACACAAGGTTTGTAAAGCATATTTCATTTTTTTTTTGTACTCTGATCCACTCTTAAAGATCCACTGCCTCTTTGGGATCCGAGTCTGGTGCTAGAACCACTAAATAAGTCATCCCTTGAACTTGCTTCCTCAGCTAAGCTGAAATTCCTGTCCTGGAAAACAATTTTTCTAGTGGCTATCCGAGCAGCCATGAGGATGTCTGAACTTCAGGCCCTATCTTCATCCATGCCTTGTATCCTTTTTCACAAGGATAGGGGTTCTTATTACAAAACTAGCTACAGAAACCAACTTCTCAACTATTACATTTGCCTATTTTTTTTTCTAACTGTTCAAACAAACGAGAATACATTTTGCATACTTTGAACATTCATAAACCATTGCAATTCTACCTTTACAGAACCAAACCTTCTAGAAAAGCTACACAGCTGTTTATTTCCTTTGCATGTAGCAAACTGGGATAGAAAGAGCCTGAAGTCTCAGTCACTCTGTCTGACACTATCACCTTTGATGTTCATTGTGTTACCCTGCTGCAGTCCTCACACTAGGGTTATCCTGTCATCAGGCGGTCCCGCAGTCGGCCGAAATTCCAAAGTCTTGGTCCGGCGTTCGTTGCTGTCGCTTCTTCCCGGACGTCAGTGCACCAGGGGTATATATAATACATCTGACGCCATTTTCTTCAGTCTTTCTTGCCGCGCGGTGCCCGAAGCAGAAGCAGTTCGCAAGTGCCGGTCGGCCGACTCCTGAGATTTTCGAACTCGAATTTCAGACCGAAGTCTTCAATAAAGCTAAGTACCCTGTTGGGGAAACTTTTCTTGCCTCAGACCGATGTCAGAAAAAGTTAACAATTGTATTTCTTGTGGGAAGCAAATACCTCATAAGGATTTTCATTCTTACTGCATACCTTGCCTAGGTCCAGACCACGACATCACTAGTTGTCATGTTTGTGCTAGGTTTAATAAGCGTACTATAAAAAGACGCTTTGATTTCGCACAATACTACTTGGGTAGAAAATTTAACTACACTATGCCATCGGAGCAATCGACTACTGGCGTGCACAAAAAACGCAAGGATAAGGACAGGCAGCCTAGACCCAAGCCAGACTCCGAGGCCTCGGCTGGTCCGGTCTCTGGTTCACTGGTCTTCAGTGAGGCTCCGATGCAGCCCCTGACTACCGCAGATCTGGAACCCAAGACCGCTTCGGAAGTTTTGGTGGAAAGTACCAGGCCGACGCAGCCATTTTGTTCAGCCCCTACCGACGACTCTGCTGAAAAAGATGTCGGTGCTGCAGAAACACCTTCGGTGTGTGAAGGCGTCTTCAGACCGACGACGCTCACCATTAAAACGTATCCTAAGACGAAGACTCCTATTAAACCTAAAAAGACTGCACTTCAGTCTCCTGTTCAAGGCCCCATGCCTAAGAAACAGATGCTCAAAATGGCTGAAGATTTGATCTCTTTAATCAGGGGTTCCCAACCCCCTCCTGACAAAAGGCCTAGACAAGAGGAAGATTATGCATCCTCTGAACAAGTGTCCATTTCCTCAGAGGACCAAAATTACTCCTTCTCCCCTTATGAAGTTTCTGATGCTGAGGATTCCATTCCCTCAGCTTCTCCTCCTGAAGACTACTCCTTCGGGGAAACTTTACACATTATGAGGGAACATTTTCACTGGTAAGGTCAGGACTACTCTGACTCAAAGAAAAGGCTCAGAGAGTTTCTTTTACTCCCCCAGCACAGACCACTTGCCATCCCCCCAGTTTTAGACATTGTGGATGATGTTTACTTAGAATCCAGTTTGAACCCAGACTCTCTCTCCCTCCTGCTCCGGCCAAACCTGACAGATACTATAGAGTGCCTGATTCCTACAAATTTCTTTATAAAAGCCCTGATGTTCATTGTGCATACAGCTGCAGTCATGACAGATGGGTTCTCCTGCCGTCAGGCGGGTCCTCGGTCGGCTGAATTCCAAAGTCTCTGTCCAGCGTCGGTTGTCGTCGCTTCTTCCCTGACGTCAGTGTGACAGGGGTATAAAAGAACCAGCTGACGCCATTTTCTTCAGTCTTTCTTGCCGTGCGGTGCCCGAAGCAGAAGCAGTTCGCAAGTGCCGGTCGGCCAGCTCCTGAGATTACGAAAAATTTGGAAAACCGAAGTCTTCTTAAAAGCTAAGTACCCCGTTGGGGAAACTTTTCTTGCCTCAGACCGATGTCAGACAAAGTTAATAATTGTATTTCTTGTGGGAAGCAAATACCGCATAAGGATTTCCATTCCTTCTATATACCTTGTTTAGGCTCAGACCACAACGTCTCGGTCTGTCACTGTTCTGCTACATTCAACAAACGCACTATTAAGTGTCAGGCGGAGTTCGCCCAGCATTTTTTTGGGAAAGCATTTGACTATACCATGTCATCGGATACTCCGACACCGGTTTTGTCTAAAAAACTCAGACAAGGACCGACACTCGAGGTCCGCGGTCTCTACCGACACCACGCCAAAGCCGACTACACGTGGTCCAGTTCTCAGTGAGGCACCTACGCAGCCCCTGACTACCGACGACACATCTTTGGCAGTGTCTCCTGTACCTGAGGTCGCAGGCTCCTCGGCCCACACCCCGACTACAGATACCGAAGCCACTCTTGGTGTTGAAACACAGAGTGTGGACAGGTCCACCTCCACTCAAGGTGTCTTCAGACCTTCCTCTTCTTTCTCCATCAAGGCTTTCACCAAGTCTAAAGCAACCATGCACCCTAAGAGACCAGTTACACAGGGCCCATCTCCAGGCCCCATGCCTAAGAGACAGATGCTTAAAATGGCTGAGGATTTAATTACTCTAATCAGAGGTTCTCAGCCACCTCCGGACAAAAGGCCCAGAGTGGAGGAAGATTCCCCCTCCTCTGATCAGGGATCCATTATTTCAGAACACTCTGATGATCAGGAACAGGCTTACTCCCCTTTTGAAGACTCTGATGCAGAGGAGTCTATTCCTTCTGTATCCCCCCCAGATGATTTCTCATTTGGGGAAACTTTGCATACCTTAAGGGAACACTTCCACTGGGAAGGCCAGGATTATTCAGATTCTAAGAAAAGGCTCAGGGAATTTCTTTTGTTACCCCAGCACAGGCCTCTGGCTATACCTCCTGTCTTGGACATCCTAGATGATGTTTACTCGAAGGCCTGCCTTAACCCAGACTCTCTACCTCCAGCTCCAGTTAAGCCTGACAGGTACTACAGGGTTCCTGACTCACACCAATTTCTTTACAAAAGCCATGCTGCTGACCTAGAAACCATCTCACAGGGACCCAAGGGAGTTAAGGCTTCCATTGCCAAAAATCCATTTCCTTCCGAGAGAGATTCCAGATCCTTAGAAAGGTGGGGAAAAAAGGTATATACCTCGGCTACCTTAACCATGAGGGCCTTAAACTGTCAGTTTCATATGCTAAAATGCCAACAGTTTCTGTTATCTCAGTTGAAAAGTAAAATATCACAACCTGAACAACCAGACTTGAAGGAGTTGCAGGATTTGATGCATAGTGCAGAACAAGTGGGTAAACATACCTTATAATGTGATTTTGATGCTCTAGAGGCCTCATGTAGAGCTGCTGTTACAGGCTCAGTCATACGCAGGCATGCTTGGCTCAAGGAACAAACCTTGCCTGATCATGTCAAAGCTAAATTACTAGACACCCCCCTTCAAAAGGATGTACTATTTGGGGCAAATGCTGAGGAAGTATTACGAACAATGGAGGAAAAAGCTAAATCAATGCAAACTGTGAAAGAATTTCTGCAGGTTCAACCCCCACGTTTTAGTAGAAATTGGCCTTCCAAAAACTGGTCCTTTCCTGCCATGGACAGACCCCAAAGAGGCAGATACAGGCACCCGAGGGGCAGAGGACAACCACAAGGGGATCGTACAGAGGCAGACAATGGCAAGCTCCTATACAAAGAGGTGGTGAAGACAACTCACAATCTTTCAGAAAGCAAACCCAATGACTTTCCCCTTTGCAGGCCAACCAGGTCACAAATGGCAGCCCCCTTAGGAGGAAAGCTGGCACTATTCTTAAAAAAAAAAAAAAAAAAAATTGGCATGTTGTCACAAAGGACAAATGGATCCTGGACATTATAAACAGAGGCTACAAATTCCACTTTCATACCCTTCCAAAAATGAGAGGCATGCCAAAACTGCCACACAATCAAAGGGCAGAGGCACAAAAGCAAATTTCAGATCTTATAAACATGAAAGCTATTCAAGAGGTACCTACACACGAACAAGGTCAATGTTTTTATTCCAGGCTATTTCTGGTGCCAAGGAAGGGAAAAGATTGGAGACCTATTTTGGATCTTTCCATCCTAAACACATTCCTACTTGTACCAAAATTCAAGATGCTCACTCTACAGCAACTTCTTCCCATGCTGGGCAAGGAGTCTTGGCTGGTAACATTGGACCTCAAGGAGGCATACCTGCATGTCCCAATCAGACAAAATTGCAGAAGATACCTCAGATTTCTTGCAGGTTCAACCCATTATCAATTCTCTGCATTGCCCTTTGGCTTATCTACTGCGCCCAGAGTATTCACGAAATGCCTGGCATCAGTAATTGCCTACTGCAGACTTCAAGGGATACAAATATACCCTTATTTGGACGACTGCCTGATCCAAGCAGACAGCAAGCACATTCTTCTGAAATATCTGGCTTATGTAATAATGTTATTAAACTCTCTGGGATACACAGTCAACAAAGAGAAATCAAGGCTAATACCCTCTCGAAATATAATTTTCCTGGGTGCCAATTTGGACACAAACACCCAGATGGCCTACCTCACGTCAGAGAAGCAGGGGCAACTAATTCAATATTTCAGAACACTGGCAAATTGCACCAGGCTGACTGCAAGGAAAATCCTGCAGGCTCTGGGATTCATGGCATCTTGCTAATCCCATGTGCAAAGCTGCATATGAGAAAACTACAGTGGTACCTAAAAAACATATGGTCTCAACACAGCCACAGTTTGGAAACAATAATACCACTACTTCCATGTCTGCAAAGGGAATTTCTGTGGTGGGCTCAAGCCTGTCAAGCAAACACAGGTCTTCCATTCAGCAAGCCTCAAGCAAATCAAGACATCACAACAGACGCCTCTGACTATGCCTGGGGGGTGCACATGACAGACTGGTGCATTCAGGGCAAATGGTCCCAAAAAGAAAAGCACCTTCACATCAATCAAAAAGAAATGCTAGCAGTAATAAATGCTATTATAGCTTTCAAGGACCTTCTACAACCAGGTCAACTATTGATAAGAATGGACAACACCACAGTTAATGTGGTACATAAACAAGCAGGGAGGAACACATTCCTATCCCCTATGCAGACTGGCCATATCGCTTTGGAACATGGCCATGGACTTACAAATGGAACTACAAGCACAGTACTTGCCAGGCAAGGAAAACACACTGGCAGACAACCTAAGCAGGAATATGACAGATCCACATGAATGGATGTTGCATCCAAAAGTTTTTACAGAAATAATCCAAGAATGGGGAAGGCCAGACATAGATCTCTTTGCCTCCCACAAAAATCATCAATTGACAAAATTCTGCTAGAGGACCTTCCACCCAAAGGCCTGGAGAGTGGACGCTCTCTCTTTCAGCTGGACATCAATGACAGTTTATGCCTTCCCGCCTCTTCCTCTGCTGCCCAAAGTCCTATTGAAGACCAGAGCAGATAGACCAAAGATGATCCTCATTGCTCCGGACTGACCAAGGCAACACTGGTACCCACTCCTGAGGAGCCTGACTCATTCCCCTCCATGGACCCTGCCTCTAATGCCTCTTCTTCTGACTCAGCACAGCTTCAAAACTATTCACAGTCAGCTAAAAACACTCAATCTAGCCGCATGGAAGATTCCTTAGCATCACAGCAGGCCCTACTCTCCAAGGAGGTGCAGGATGTCATTTTGGAGGCCAGAAGGCAATCAACTAGAAAAGCTTACTCCGCAAAATGGAAACGTTTTTGTGTCTGGAATGAGAAAAAGGGCCAGGACCCTGGAAAACTGAATTTACCTCAAATACTACAATATTTGGCTGAACTGCTAAACAATGAACTTTCGTTCTCCTCCATCAAAATCCATGCCTCAGCCATTTCTGCAGAATACAACACTGATCCTCCTTTATTCTCTCACCCTCTTTTAAGACAGTTCCTCAGAGGGGCTAAGAATTTAAGACCTCCAAGGAAACAACCAATACCTGCTTGGGATCTAAATTTCATTCTGGAAAAACTGACTTTGCCTCCTTTTGAGCCAGCTGCTTCATCAGATTTGCAATATTTGTCCTGGAAAACAGCTTTCCTTCTGGCTATCACTTCAGCTCGTAGAGTTTCAGAACTACAGGCCCTCATGGCTGTCCAGCCTTTTATCATCTTTCATCAGGGCAGAGTTTCATTACGAACCAACCCGTCCTTTATGCCTAAAGTGGTATCCAGGGTAGCTTTAAATCAGGCCATACATTTACCTACTTTTTATCCCAATCCTCAAAACAAAGGGGAGAGATTACTACATTCCTTGGACATCCACAGGCAACTGCGTTATTATTTGGACAGAACAAAGCCTTTCAGAAAATCAGAACAGCTCTTTGTGGCCTATGCGGTAGGAGCTCCAGGAAAGCTAATTTCCAAGCAGACAATCTCACAATGGATAGCCCACTGCATACGCTTTTGCTATTCCTTTCATGGCAAAACTGTTCCTACAGGCATTAGAACTCATTCCACCAGGGCCACAGCCACCTCTGCAGCCTTCCTCAGAGGAGTTCCTACTAAGGATATCTTGGAAGCAGCCACTTGGAGTTCTGTGCATACCTTCTCCAAACACTACAACCTACCATTATACTCCAAATCTAGAGCAGGCTTTGCCAATGCAGTCTTGCAGGGCATTTTGGCTCCTCCTAGTGCCTACCACCCCTTTCTTAGCTTTGGGATTCTACCCATCTGTGAGGACTGCAGCTGTATGCACGATGAACATAGTACAGTTTTGTACCTACCATAAATGTAGATGTTCGAGTGCTAATACAGCTGCAGTCCAGGTTTCCCTCCCTCCTTCCTCTCTAGGGGTATTCTTTTATGGTGTATTTGCTTGCAACTACTGTTTTTTGATTATATTGCATTACATTACTTCATAATTTTATGTATTGCCTTCCTTATGGGGGCACCTGACATCTGGGGCAAGAAAAACTGAAGAAAATGACGTCGGCTGGTTCTTTTATACCCCTGTCGCACTGACGTCAGGGAAGAAGCGACGACAACCGACGCCGGACCTAGACTTTGGAATTCGGCCGACCGAGGACCCGCCTGACGGCAGGAGAACCCATCTGTTATGACTGCAGCTGTATTAGCACTCGAACATCTACATTTATGGTAGGTACAAAACTGGACTTTGCTGATCCAGAGACTATCTCCCAGGGTCCCAAAGGGGCTAAGGCTTCTATGGCAAAAAATCCTGTACCCTCTGAAAGGGACTCCAGAGCACTAAAAGGTGGGGGAAAAGGTTTACACCTCAGCCACTCTAGCTATGAGGGCACTAAATTGCCAATTTCACATGCTAAAATATCAGCAATTTCTTATCTCTCAGTTAAAACAAAGAATGAGCACACTCCCTCAACAGTCTGAATTGAAAGAAATGCAGGATCTGTTGCATGCAACTGAACAGGTGGGCAAACATACTTTACAATGTGGGTTTGATTCTTTGGAAGCTTCCTGCAGAGCAGCTGTCACTGGGTCTGTGATACGTAGACATGCTTGGTTAAAGGAACAAACTCTGCCTGATCATGTTAAAGCAAAGCTTCTAGATGCTCCCTTACAGCAGGATGTTCATTTTGGAGTTAAAGCAGAAGTCGTCTTAAAGAAAATGGAGGATAAGGCAAAATCTATGCAGACAGTCAAAGATTTCTTACAGGTACAGCCCCCTCACTTCAGCAGAAATTGGCCAACAAAAAATTGGTCCTTTCCAGCTACTGACAGACCACAGAGGGGTAAATACAGATGTCCAAGAGGCAGAGGACAACCACAAGCCCAGTACAAAAATCGCCAATGGGGCACGGCAGCACAGAAGGGAGGAGAAGACAGACCCCAAACTACCAGAAGGCAAACTCAATGACTTGCACCTCATATGGCCAAGCAACACTCTCTTGACAGCCCCCTTGGGAGGAAAACTCGCACTTTTTTCAGACAGCTGGCACATTGTTGCAAAGGACAAATGCGTCCTAGACATAATTTCACGAGGATACAGATTCCATTTTCACACCTTGCCAATGAAAAGAGGAATGCCAAACCTGCCACAAAATCAATGGGCAGAGGCAAACAAACAAATTACAGCTCTCATGGACATGAGAGCCATTCAACTGGTACCTACTCGAGAGCAAGACCAAGGATTTTACTGAAGACTCTTTCTAGTTCCCAGAAAGGACACTGCCTGGAGACCAATTCTGGACCTTTCAATTCTAAACGCCTTCTTACAAGTACCCAAATTCAAGATGCTAACACTACAGCAGCTTCTTCCCATGTTGGGCAAGGAAGCATGGCTAGTAACGTTGGACCTCAAGAAGGCATACCTGCATGTCCCTATCAGACAGTTGCAGAAGATACCTCCGTTTCATTGCAGGTTCAACCCATTACCAATTCTCTGCACTGCCCTTTGGCTTATCTACTGCGCCCAGGGTCTTCACAAAATGCCTGGCACCAGTAATTGCATACTGCAGACAGAGGAATTCAAATATACCCATACCTGGATGACTGCCTCATCCAAGCAGAAAGCAAGGACATCCTCTTACAACATCTGGCTTTTGTAAAACATCTTCTAAGTTGCCTGGGGTACACAGTAAATGGAAAGAAATCAAAAGTAGTACCCTCACAAAATATGACATTCCTGGGTGCCAGCTTGAATACAACGGCCCAGAAGGCTTATCTGACGCCCGATAAACAACTACAACTGACTCAATATTTCAAAACAATGGCAACAAAGACCCAACTACCTGCAAGAAAAATTCTGTAGGCTTTGGGCTTCATGGCATCTTGCATACTACTAATGCCATTTGCAAAGCTGCATATGAGGAAATTACAGTGGTACCTAAAAAGCGTATGGTCTCAACACAGCCACAGCTTGGACACAGTGATATCTCTCATTTCCTGCCTTCAACAGGAATTTCTATGGTGGGCACAGGCATGTCACCTCAACAAGGGTCAGCCTTTCACCTTGCCCCCAGCCAGGCAAACTATGACAACAGATGCATCGGACTATGCCTGGAGGGCACACATGGCAGGACAGTGCGTTCAAGGCATATGGACTGCAGATTAAAGGAATCTGCACATCAATCAAAAAGAGATGCTAGCTGTACAGAATGCTCTGACAGCCTCCAAGAATCTATTACATCCAGGACAACTTACAATAAGAATGGACACCACCACAGTAATGTGGTACATAAACAAGCAAGGGGGTACACACTCCTACCCTCTATGCAGGCAAGCAATGACCTTGTGGAACACAGCTCTGGCTTACCAAGTTCAGTTACAAGCTCAATTCCTGCCAGGAAAGAACACCACATTGGCAGACGACCTCAGCAGAAACATCATGGATCCCCACGAGTGAAAACTGGATCCACAAGTATTTGCAATGATAACTCAAAAATGGGGCCTTCCAGACATAGACCTGTTTGCCAGTCCTCAAAACTATCAACTAACAAAATTTTGTACAAGGACACTTCACCATCAAGCTTGAAAAGTGGACGCACTCTCATTCAGCTGGAAAAACCTGACAGTATATGCCTTCCCTCCATTGCCTCTCCTCACAAAGGTGCTTCTGAAAGTCAGAAAGGAGAGACCACGACTGATACTCATAGCCCCAGACTGGCCACGCCAACACTGGTACCCACTATTGAGGAATATGGCCCAGGGCCCACCTTGGATTTTACCACAAATTACCCATTTGCTCACACAGTAAAACAATCAGATTCTTCACAGCCAGCTCAAAACCTTAAATTTGGCTGCATGGCAAATCACCTAAGCATCCAGCCAGCTCCTCTTTCCCAAGCAGTTATGGATGTTATTCTGGAAGCTAGGAGGCCCAGCACCAGGAAGGCCTATTCGGACAAATGGAAAAGGTTTTGTGCCTGGAACCAAGCTAAAGGCCAAAACACAATTCAGCCTCACATGCCTCACATTCTGCAGTATTTAACTGAGATGTTGCACAAAGGACTTTCTTTTTCTTCCATTAAAATCCATGCTTCAGCCATTTCAGCCCACTACAACACGGATCCACCCTTATTTTCGCATCCACTTCTAAGGCAGTTCCTTAGAGGGGCAAAAAACATTAGGCCCCCCCAGGAGAGCACCTACACCAACATGGGACCTCAATTTTGTACTGGAAAAACTTATGCTACCTCCCTTTGAACCAGCTTTCTCTGCAGATCTACAGTTCCTATCATGGAAGACTGCCCTGCTGCTAGCAATAACTTCAGCTAGAAGAGTCTCAGAGCTGCAGGCACTAATGACAGTGGAACCTTTCCTCATTTTCCATCAAGACAGAGTTTCTCTACAAACTAATCCTTCCTTCATGCCTAAGGTGGTTTCCAGTGTAGCTTTAAATCAAACCATCCACTTACCCACCTTCTTCCCAAATCCACAGAACAAAGGGGAAAGTCTCCTGCATTCCTTGGACATTCACAGGCAACTTTGTTACTACTTGGATAAAACTAAGGCTTTCAGAAAATCTGACCAGCTCTTTGTATCCTATGCTACAGCTTCACAAAGGAAGGCTATATCAAAACAAACCATTTCAAAATGGATAGGACATTGCATTCGTTTTTGCTATACCCATCATGGAAAACTAGTTCCTGCTACCATTAGGCCCCACTCTACCAGGGCAACAGCTACATCTACAGCCTTCCTCGGGGGTTCCAACCAAGGAGATTTTGGAAGCTGCAACTTGGAGTTCAGTGCACACCTTTACCAAACACTATCACTTACCATTTTACTCTAAGACTAGGGCTGGCTTCACCACTGCAGTTCTGCAGGGCCTTCTAGCCTCCTCTAACCCTCTATGACTCCTCCACCCATCCTTAGCTTTGGGATTCTACCCAAGTGTGATGACTGCAGCAGGGTAACACGATGAACATAGTACAGTTTTGTACCTACCCTAAATGTAGATGTTCGAGTGTACACCCTGCTGCAGTCCAGGTTACCCTCCCTCCATCCCCTCTGATCTAACTGGATAAATCTCTACAATACCTTCCTGATGTATTTGCTTATAGCTGGAGGGATTTTGTGTTTGTGCAAAATTTACTTAATTTGGTACTAATTACTGACCACCTTTTTGGGGGCACCTGACATCTGGGGCAAGAAAAACTGAAGAAAATGGTGTTGGATGCATTATATATACCCCTGGTGCACTGACGTCAGGGAAGAAGTGACAGCAACCGACGCCGGACCAAGACTTTGGAATTCCAGCCGACTGCGGGACCGCCTGACGACAGGATAACCCAAGTGTGATGACTGCAGCAGGGTGTACACTTGAACATCTACATTTATGATGGGTACAAAACTGTACTTTTGTCAACCAGAGCAAGCCATTGTCAAGTTAATCTAAGGTGCATCCCGCAAGGGCTTACCCTAACACTGCATCCTCCTTCAGGTCTTTTTTGATAAGTGACATTTGTGATGCTACTACTTGGTCTTCCTTGCTTACTGTTGTTAGCCATTGCAGACCATGGAGCTTTTCCAGGGCCTAACTTTCATTTGGCACTATTGTCTTAAAAGGTCACCCATCATGAGGCTACCCATGAAGTTTGCAGAGGAGGATTCAGACTCATATTTCAGATCAGATTGAATGAACAGGATGCAAGAGTTAATATACTTAGCATGATAGATCCTTTAATTTACGACCACTCTGTATGGCAGCCCACCATCTACCTTCCTTCACTTGGAAGACCTGAAGGAATGTTTGACTCTCAAACAGACTCTGTGTCCTGTCAGAATCCATGATCGGAGGTAAATTTGGATGCATTATGTGAAAGAAAATTATTAGGGAATTGAGCCTGGAGCACTGATATTACTGGGTTGGACCCAACAAGCAGCTTTTGATGACCAATATGTCATATCAGATGGTCCTGAATAAAAGGATCTATTTTTATGTGCATAAGTTAACATTTTTCTTTCTCAGGCCCCCATTTAGGAAAACAGTTCTCCTTGGGACCTGAATTTTGTTGCTGACAAAACCTCCATTTGATCTGGCATCTTCACCCCAGCTAAAATTTGTCAAGAAAAGCCTTATTTCTGGTGGTCATTAATTTTGCAAGGAAAGTGTCTGAGCTTCAAGTGCTCTCTTCTGTAGTGCCCTTCTTGGTTTTTCACAGGGGCAAGAGCATTTCTGTGAACAAACCTGTCCTTTCTCCCTAAAGTAGCTTCGGAGGTGTAACCTATTCATTTACCAGTATTTTTTCGGAAGTATGCCAACAAGAGGAAGTATGTACTCCATACCCTGAATGTGATTTTTGCCTTTATAGAACTAGATCCTTCAGGAAGGACTGAAAAGTTTTCTATTTCTTTTGCAACGAACAAAGTAGGTCACTATTACTGCCAAGTTGTTACTCCTGTATGACTTTCAGATTGCATTTTTTTGTGTGTATGCCTCACATAATTGCCCATTGCTGGACAGACTCATGACATTACATTCGAACAGTGGAGATCTACCGCTTTCTTTTGGTGTTCTTCAGTAGATGACATTTCTACAACAGGGTCTTTCATGCACTTGTCAATTGAGCATTACAAACAGGATCCAATTTCCAGGGCAGGGCTACTGTGTCCTTAAAGGTCTCCACCAAAGAGTCCAAGTTTTTTGGGATGCTTGCCCACAAATCTGATCAGGTGGACTGAGACAAAAGTTCTATACTTAATATAACACTGGATTCTTTTATCCCCATCTGTCTGATACGACAACCTTCCATTCATCCCCTTTCCAATTCTGACTGTAGGACCTAAGGATATTTATATTCCTTATGTGAAAAAGGGGGATACTGCTAGCACAGCTATCTGGAATTTTGTAAATAATCATGTCATTTGTGAATTTCAAACATGTTTTATATAAGATATTTGTGTTACAGCTGTATTAGAACTGTATGCCATGTATATATCAAACTGGCCTGTACAGATGTGTTAGAAAGGTATTTTATAAAGTGCTTGTGTTTAAAATGTAACCACAGTGTACCCCACTGGAATAGAACAGAAATGTACATGCACTATTGTAACTGTTTAAATGGGTTTACTATCATAATATTGAATGTGGATGCCCTGCACATGGAAAAACGAATTACAGATGTCCGAATTTCCGTGTTGCCGAGTATACCATGTTCAAAAGTCATATCTGCGAATGCTACTATGCATTGGCTGATATGAACTCGAAAAACTGCACAGAGATTGCGGTAGTGGATATTCATCCCTTTCCTCACTGTAGTGTGATCTCGGAGTTGGAATGTATAGTTGGGGGGGGTCTTGCTCCCCTGCAAAACCATGATAATTATAGGAGTTTCACATTTCGTGTGCTCCTATATGGCAGTCACATGCTATGTTTGACACCAATGTCGAATCTACTGAATTCATTCAGCAGATTCGACATTGTGTGTAGTCAATTACTCTCACTTTATAGTTTTTTCACTGTTGTGACTGGAAGGATGTGTTGCCGGACGACATTTTGATACTAAACCATTTAAATGTATATATTTTAGCAATGGAAACTGGAATACAGGAGGTTAACTTCAGAGAAATAGCTGAAATTAAAATTACTTTATGGCTAGGCCGTAAAAGATGGAATCTTTTAGTTTTCAATGCAGCTAGACACAGAGTCTGTGCTGAGAAGTTTTCTGTATTGTCATCAGAGTGAACTAATTAGTAGTTTTGAAAGCATGAAGGGATGTAATTATTTTATGACTTCCAGCATCTGCCAAAGATCTGAGGTCTATGTATTTTTACAGGTAGATGCTAAATACTGCTAGCTTCCAGCAATGGGGGTTTCACCTGGTATAGTCAGATGACAAGAAATGATGTCATTCTGCAAGCTATCCAGCAGTAATATTTGAGAGATTAATACTGTTGGAGTCAGGAATATAGTGAAGCTTAGTTTGGATATTTTTCTTTGATACTGTCCTGCAATATTTTAAATATTTCCTGTGATTTTGAACTCTGATGTCATTGTAAATCTGTACTGAGTATTTTCCTGTTCTTTATTTATTATTAAATATAGTTAAACCTTTCATTGTAGCTGATCTTTGTAGAGATATTTAAGTTTTGAGCGTACTTGCATATCTATTTGGTGACACTGTGTGGGCCACTCATAATAACCTTGTTTTTGGTTAAACTGCCGTTTGTATTAACATATTACACACTAAGATTGGGCACCCTCTGTTAAGGGCCTTAAAGTAGCATATAAGGAATTGACTGATGGCAGTGGTAACTACCTTTTAGTCTGGGCAGAAGGGGGCATAGCAAGTAAACCTGTGCCAGCCTTTTCCAGGTGTGTGTGTGTGTGTGTGTGTGTGTGTGTCAGCTACTTGGGCAGGGACAGGCAACACTGATTGGACAGAGAGAGTGCTGGAGGTCTTGGCTTGGTCACTCCACTGAGATCTCAACTCTATAGCTGTGCCAGTGGGGGAGTCTTATTGGGGATCTGGAGAAAGAGGAGAAACCAACCCCGGACTGGCTGTGGTCTCTGTGTGCTCTTAAGGGAAATTGCACTTGATGCAGAGAGCTGCATCTGGAAATACTGTGTATGTACTTGATATCCCCCCAGTGAACGTCCCCCACTGTTGCAGGTAGTGAGGATTGAGGCTCCTTGATTACTGGACCAGTGGTGGGCCGTCATACCTTGTTACAGCAGGCTTCTTGTATAGGGAGTTCAACTCAGTCTGAGGTACTCTGAATCCCTAGAGCATGATGGGAAGAAAATTCTTAAAGGGTCTCAAGGCTAGAACACTGATGCTGCCAAGTAATATTCAATAAGTGGCTTGAGGGTCACAAGTCTGATTGGATGGGCTGAATAAATAGGACCTTAGAACTGTAGTTTATTTGAAAATGTGCAGCCTAGACTTAGTGTCCGACCACTTTGTTCAGCCACAAGTCTGATTGGACAGACATGAATGAAAAAATCCAGCTTTATAGCAGCAAGTACATAAATTCCATTTACAATATATTTGTTGATGTAAAAGCTCTGAATGCACTATTATGTTTGTAGACACTTTGTTGAGAACATTGCCGAAAATCTTATAAAATGAGCAAGGAGGGCTGTCTTGTCATATTTCTGTCTACCTGTGCATCTGATCTGTACCATGCAGAGGAAAAAATCTAATGCTGGCCACCTAGACCTTACTTTAAGTCAAAGATTACTTTTCCCATCGCAGACCTCAAAATCAGTGAGACCATCTTGAAAACTCATTTAGCAGGGATAAATTGCTAAACTTACAGAAGTAATTACAATAAAAAAAACATAAAGCCAAGAATGCATATCCCCAACTCAAATGCATTAGTTCTGCATAGAAAATAGGAAATCAGGACAGTGTTCCAGAATACACATTTTACAGTAGTAAAAGCACTAAGCTGTCAAATCCTGCTGCAGTATCTGATCAAGGGAGGTGTAAATAATCTGAAAACTTTTTTTTTTTTTAAACCAATCTCCTGATGAAGGTGAAAGCATAAACTCCAGAAAGATAAATTGAAGCAATATGGTAAGAGATGAGAAATAACACTGAGGCATGAACAGTCACCACAGCTACGATAACTTGAGTCAAATTGCATAGATTACAGATGTAGTAGAAAGACTCTGCCAAGTATTGTTTTACTTAAGATGTAATTATGAATATATAGTACACAAGAGAGGAAGCATTACTGCTTGCATATATTTTTTTCAGTTGTTGAAATTGACACTATTACTGTTAAATATTTTTGAGGATGTATTACCTGGGAAGCAGTTCTCGTGTTTGATGCACCGCTGCTTTTGCAAATGTCTCCTCTTCTGGAGTGATTCACCTGCTCTGAAGTCTGTTGAGGTATTGTGTGGTTTTAGCACAATTGTCGTAGATAAACTAGTAAATATAAAATTCAAAGTTAAAAAAATACAGATGCTCATTTTTATTAGCGTAGTAACACAACTGGGGATGCATTGTGCAGGTGATAATGCACCCTCAGAATTGGCGAAGCACTTTTGCATTTGGCTTGTGCCTCACAACATTCCTGGTCATATGATATCTGTACCATATACACCTCCTCATGCCTTATTATATACATACTGTTCACAAAATATTGGCATCAATTTGATTCATGCTCTCTTTTTTTTAAGAAAGTGCATTGAAGTGTAGTGATGTGTATAAGCTGAAAACAAAAAGACATCACAAGTACACCGAGCCGCCCTGAAGACTTTAGTTAAACTTTAAATAAACAGAACTGAGCACTTTTGTCTAAAAAAGACTTCTTCAGAGTGCTTGTGTGTATTCCTCCAGAATCGCCCAAATATTTTTTTCACCTGTCCAAAGCTTATTTAATTTGTAAATACACAATATTTCAACAAACCTGAGAGCAGTACATGTTCATCATACCGATTACTGCTGTAGTAACTTAAGCTATGTGGGTTAAATCCTGCCAAGGATGTAACAATCCGCCAACTTCCAAGGCTTCAGGGTTCAAACTGTTAGCTCGTGCTAAGCTGTCTAATGGTCAGGTTTGTGCATCAAGTCCTTCAGAGCTTTTGTGCCACCTGAGAGCGGGCATTTGAGGATTAGCATTCAGCTTGTGCTGTTAAATTGCTAGCCACATGAGTTCTCTTGGGGGGGGGGGGGGGTCTTCTGCACTGATTTTTGTTAATCTTTACTTTCCTGGTTAAGAAAATTATTTTTTAAATAAGTGTTTGTGTTTTAATAGACTGTCTCGAGCCTTAGCTGTACTTTCAAATGGAAGTGCACTTTTTCTTCTATCAGTTTAAAAGTTATCAAAACATTCCAAAACTACTATTGCTGTGTAAAAAAATTTTTATTTTACTTTTTGAGGCTGGCAAAGTATATTAACGCATTCTCTCCAATGGAGATCTTTTGAGTTTATACTTTATCTTCCAGTGGGTATGGCGGCCTCACTCTTAAAAAAAAAAAAAAAAATGAAGTTATCACCTCAACAGTTCAAATGCCCATATCTCTAGAGCCATAAGTGTTACTGGAGGATTTTATAAGTAACACTAAATAATTTAAATTTACTGTGTTTAATACTGTATAAACAGCATATATCATCTCAGTAGTAATTCAAGCAGCACATCTCTGTAAGAAGAAAAGTTGTGCTGGCAATGAGCTTTTATATGAGACTAAGCAGTTCTGTGCCACTTCAGGGTTGTGATTAGAGAAGTATGAAAATTATTGCAACACCAATAAACGGTATACAAAGAATTACCAGCTCTTTATCTGCACTAGTCTGAGATCAAATATCAGTACAGTTGTGTTTATCAATGCATGAGCTGTAAGTTGAAAATTTCTAATCTTTTTTGTAGCATGGTTTTGGAATTATTAATGCAAATATGAACAAACTATATTTGATGCCTAGAGGTATCATTGGGCTGTAACTGCAAAAATGTCTGGCAACACCACTAGGCCATAATGAGTTAATGTGAGGAAAAGTTACTAACTTGTGTTGCTTGTTTTCCCCTTGAAAGAGAGACCATTTTCATCTTGATCATGCAGCAAACTACCAGTCACAATCAGACCTTCTTCCAGCCACAGAAAGAAAAAGTGAAGCAAACAGACTTTGCCACCACAACAGACTAGCAGTTTGCCTCGGCCACAGGTGGGTGACTCTACTTTGGCTAAAGCTGGTTTCTCAGATCACTCATTTCTTTCTTTGGATCCCTTTGGTGTAGCATCTACAGCCACAATTGACTGAGGATTAGCCATGTCATGTGGGTGTTGGGGTCCCTATCAGATGGCAAGGGAGAGCCATTCTTGTTGGGCTTTGGAGAAGGGGCAGGGAAAATACCCCTGTTTAGCCAGAATGTTTTGCCTTTCCTTGGGAATGGTATTGCTGCCATTAATAAACCTGTTTGCCGCAATTTTCTTGTCAAAAGGAGCAGAAAACTAAGCATTTATCTGTTCCTACTCAAATCTGTCAGGACAGGAGTAATTTGATCTGGCTCATGGTCTTGTTTAGGCGGTTTGGTTTCTGGTAAAAGAAAAAGTAATTCTTTTCCTAAAGAGATTTAAGATTTTGAATCTGGAAAGGTAGCTAAATGGGCAGATGCAGGCTTTTCTCCTCAGATTTCTATTTCAGATTCTGAGGAGAGCATAGAATCGCAATCTCTCTGTGAGGCATTCTGTTTCTTTGAAATATTTCCAGAATGTGCTAGTGTTTTCAGTATGTCGCATAGGTTTTTCAGTCCCTTAGAAAATACTATAAGCTCTTACAATTGGAATTTCCAGAACCCTGTCCCATACCCACTCTGCTGTTAGCATTGGAGGATAGTTTTCCTGATACTCAGCCTACTGCTCTCAAAAAAGCAAATGGTATAAAGTTCCTCAGTCTTTCAAGTTGTTATATACACATCCCGTACCTAACCCAGCAGCCGTAGCTTAAGTTAATCCAGCTGCTACTAAGCATTTAGTTAATTCCAATTCTTCCCTTTCTGACAAAGATGGTAAAATGATAAGTATGGGGAAGAAATGTTTCACTCTGCAACTTTGATTTAAGAATTTTGACTTTTTAGGCTCATATGTTAAAGCTTATTCTGACGAATTGTGAAAGTATGAAGGATGTTTTATCTGCAGTTCCTTCTTGTGAAGAAAAATCATCAAGTGGTTTAGATCTGATGATCTGAAGTAGTTACTTCATTTGATCTGCAACCTGTGGGTGTCGGATCCGACCTCGGATCCGATCCGGCAGCTTTCCAAGCTCCAAGATCCGAGCTCCTAGCTCCACCCCCTACCCATAATCCCCTACTACCAACCACATTACCTCAGATCATTTTTTGCCACGGCTGAAGAAGCTTCCTTGTGAAGAGCTCCTGGCTGGGTGAGATCATTGCTGGTTTTAAACCAACTTTTTCATTCAAGTTGTCGTTGTGTGTGTGTTAGTTCCCTTTTCTGCTTCTTGTGCTAGTTTTTGGTCCCTTTTCTGTTAAATTAATTACTAGTTTTATCTTCACTCCCCTCCCCCTCCTAGTGTTTGGGTGTGTGTGTGAATAATGTCAGAAGGGCCTAAGGCCATTTTTTCTAAATGTACTGAGTGTGGCCACAAGCTTTCTACAGCTGATGGCCACACTCAGTGTGTTTTGTGCCTGGGGGCAGCCCATTTGTCAGAGGCCTGCCAAATCTGCGCGGCCTTTAACCCCAGGGTACTTCGGGATAGGAAGAACAAGCTGATCCTGGCAGGAAAGCTCCCCCAGGAGTCGGCTTCTTCTTCCTCTCCCGTTCGGGCTCCAGCTGCTTCGGCAGCTTCGGCGCCGTCTATTCCCTTAGCTCTACCCGGGACTCAACCTCCCTCATCGGGTTTGAGCTCTGGGGAAACTAGTACCTCTTCCCTTAGAGAGAAGAGGCACAAGGATAAGGATGGACATAAGTCCCACAAAAGGTGGGCCAAATCTCATCCTTCGGCTCCGCCAGCAAAACTACTTAAGTCTCCCTCGAGGGTCTCCGGATCCCCCTCCTCTCGGTGCCGTTTGCCGTGTTTTTCGCCGGAGCCGGAGGAGGAGGAGGATAGGTCTCCCTCGAGATTTTCGAGGCGGCCCTCCCGGCCTGCCTCTACTACTTCATCTAGGTCGACCCGAAGCATCTCCGAAGTGGATATGGATCGGATGATGTGTCTATTCTTACAGACCCAAATGCAGATCGGGATGCTCTTGCCTCCCTCCCCTCTGGGGGGGAGTGCAGCCCCCATATTTGCCCCGATCACTCCTTCTCCGACTCGTTTTCGGGTCTCGGAGTCATCGGATCCAGGCCCTTTCGGACCCGGGGAAATTGTCGGCGCCGATAGCAGTGGTCTCTTCAATGCCGAATATACCTTCAAGCTTGTCGGACCTGAGCTCTCGGGGCTGAGGGCTGAGCGTCGGATCCGAGGGAGTTGCTGTGTCTTCGGCGCTGTTGGCGTCGGAGCACACCTCTGCCTCGGCGCCGACTGCATCGGCTCCGACCCCGATCCCTTCCTCGGATCCGAGGAGATTGCTCTCAGAGGCTGGCGAGAGTGGCTCTCCTTCGGCTTTTGAGGTAGTGGAGAGGGTACTGTCGAGGTCCTCCAGATCCCTGACCCGGGCTTTGGATCCACCCGTACCCCCACTGTATGAGGGTCTGCCTTCCATCATCCGTCCATCTGGACAGCCTGCCCAAGCCCACCAGCTAGTTCCCGTGGAGGAGCCCTCTTCAGACAGTCCCACCGAGGAGGTCCCTCGGAAACATCAGTGCAAAAGGAAGCACCTGGCCTCCCCCGAGTCCATTACCACAGACACAGACTTAGATGATACGGAGGGTTCCCCAAGGTCACCCCCTGAAGATGTCTCCTTTGGAGACATCATGGAAATGTTGCATATCAGAGGGGGGTGGTCAGCCCAAAAGCCCTCCCTTGATGAGTCACTGTTCCTGGAGGCCTTTGAGGCAGGCCCATCTACCTCCTGGGTGTCCCCTCCGGCCGACCCCCTGGTGGACTTAATTACCACCAGGGCTTGGAAGGAGCCCAACACCGTGGAGCCAATCCCTAGGCGCCCCAATAAAGTCCTCAGCCCACCCACAGATAGACTGTCTTGGGCCAAAGGAACCCCCGTTGATGCTATGTTGGTGGCGGCGGCCACCAAGAAAGAACTTGCGCAGGAGAGTTCTTCGGTTCACCCACCGGATAAGGAATCTCGAGCGCTTTACCAGATTGGGAAGCGGATGTTTACTTCAGCGACCTTTTCAATAAGGGCACTGAACTATATGGCACATACCATTAGGCTACAGCGAGACTTGATTAAAGAATACGCTGCAGCCCCCCCGGAGTCCATGTCGGTCCCAGACAAAAAGGTTTTTGAGACTCGAATGGCCACTCTAAAATCCATCTCCAATACATCTATGCGGCTTCTCTCCCATGCAACGGAGGGAGCCGCTAGAGCTAGCGGAGCTGGGGTCGTCTTGCGACGTCTCTCCTGGCTCAGTCTGTGCGACTTCACGGACCCCTTCAAGGTGTCCTTCGCGAACGCCCCTTTTGACGGTTCTGCCTTGTTTGACAAAACTGTTCGCAACACGCTGGTCCAAAGCGAAAAGGAAGGGAAGATGGTGTCTGCCGTCGGAGTCCGCTTCTCTAATCCCCAAAGATCCTTCTCCAGGAATCAGAGGGGACAAAAGAAGCTGTGGTTCCGTAAGTCTCAGCAATCCCATCCTGCTGCGGACCACTCACCCTCTAGAGGCAGAAGAGGACAAGGTGGATGCCGGCCCAGAGGCAGAGGGGGGCCACGTAATTTCGGGTCTAGAGAACCTTTCTCGGACAGACCCGCGCAACAGCCCTGAGGGCTTGCCCAACTGTCCCTCTCTGGAGGCAGTCGGGGGGTGATTGTCGGAGCACCTGTCAAACTGTGAGTCCCTTACAACAGATCGAAGGGTGCTCCAGATCATATCCAGAGGTTACTCCATTCCATTCATAAACCTTCCCCCCAAACCCAGACGTCTCCCCGATGTCCCACCCGATCAGAGGGAGGCAGCGGCTTTGGAGATTTCAAAGCTACTAAGAAAAAGAGCCATCCAGCCCGTCCCCCCAGATCAGTCCGGATTGGGTTATTACTCCAGGTTTTTTTTGGTGCCAAAGAAAACGGAGGACCTCAGACCCATCTTAGACCTTTCCGCTCTGAACCTGTTCATACCCAAGGAAAAGTTCCGGATGGTCACCCTCCAATCAATTCTCCCCCTTCTGCAGGAGAACGACTGGATGTGCTCATTAGACTTCAAGGATGCGTATTACCACATATTAATGGACAGACGATCCAGGAGGTTCCTCCGCTTCCGGCTCTGAGCCAGTCATTATCAATTCAGGGTTCTTCCATTCGGCCTCACCTCAGCCCCCAGAGTGTTCACCAAGGTCATGGCAGTGGTTGCAGCCCACCTGAGACTCCAGGGCATTCAGGTCTTCCCCTACCTAGACGACTGGCTCCTCACCGCGACCAACAGGCATCAGCTCTGTGTGGCGAGAGATTATGCTCTGTCTCTGGCCCACAACCTAGGCATCTCAGTGAACGAGCAGAAATCCTGCCTGTGCCCCACTCAAGCCCTAGAATTCATAGGGGCCAGGTTAGATACACGAATCTCCCGAGTTGTTTTAACATCAGTCAGGCTGAACAGCTTATCGTATCAGGTGTTAGCCCTTCTTCGGAGCCCTGCTCCTCCGGCGGAGTTAGCCTTGAGGGCACTGGGGTCTATGTCAGCAGTGATCGGTCTCTCTCTTCATGCCTGTCTGCGAATGCACATATAACAATGGACCCTTCAAGTCCAATGGTCCCTGTCGATCCACCCATTATGCACGCCAATCCCCCTGAGCAGGGTGTGCAGGGACTCCCTTCTGTGGTGGTTACAGGCACAGGAACTCAGAGAAGGGAGGCCCTTTGTGATTCCCCCGGTCAAAGCCACGTTGACCACGGACGCTTCTTGCCTCGGGTGGGGGGGGCATTGTTCAGGCAGATCCGTTCAAGGCACGTGGACTTCCCTAGAGACCGCATTGCATATCAATGTCCTAGAGATGAGGGCAGTGCTTTTGGCATTGCAAGCTCTCCACGACCTTCTTCCCCTAGGGACTATTGCAATCCAGACGGACAACATGTCAGTAGTCTGGTATATAAACAAACAAGGAGGGACCAGATCTTATCCCCTGTGTCGAGAAGCCATGAGAGTGTGGGAATGGGCGATTTCCACCAACCGCTTTCTGATAGCAACGCACATTCCGGAACAGTCCAACATATTAGCGGACAAGCTGAGTCGAGTGTTCCTCACTCCATACGAGTGGTCTCTGAATCTGTCTGTTGCGAAGCAGATCTTCCACAAATGGGGACAGCCTCGCTGCAATCTTTTCACTTCTCCTTTAAACACAAAATGCAGCGAGTACTTCGCGATAGTTCCCCCAGAGGGGAGATCCCCAGAGATGCTTTAGTCCATGCTTGGCCTCCCAGACTCCTTTATGCTTATTCCCCCCTCCCACTCATGATGAAATTCATCCAGAAAGCCTGTCGGTTGGCGAGCAGAGTTATCCTCATAGCCCCATTCTGGCCTCGACAAATCTGGTTCACCTTTCTGCGGTCTCACAGTGTGGCTCCTCCATGGATTCTGGATCCCAGTCCAGACCTAATCTCGCATCCAGCGAGATGCCATACCCCAAACCTGGTCAATCTCAAACTTGCTGCTTGGTTGATCCAGTTCCATTAATGGCTAGGACCGACACCCACAGGTTGCAGACAAATGAAGTATCTCATCCCCCGTTAAGGCCATTCTGGTGGCGGCTCATAAACTGTCTACCAGAAAACTTTACAACAGTAAATGGAAACGTTTTTCCATCTGGGCCAAAGACAAAGACTTGGACCCATTTACTGTCCCTATTCCGACTATTCTGGACTTCCTTTCCCTGCTTTTTAGGCAGGGAGCAAGTGCCTCCACAGTCAAGGTGCAGTTGGCGGCCATCTCCCATTTTCATGTGGGGGATGGCATAGGCTCCTTAGCATCTACAAAGTTGTGCAAAACCTTAAGAGGCGTTTTTCTTTTGAAACCACCTGTTAAGACTGTGTTTCCCCCATGGGATCTCACTCTGGTCTTGCAAGCCTTGATGAGACCACTTTTCAAGCCTGCGGCCTCGGTTCCGTTGAAGTTCTTATCCTGGAAAATGGCCTTCTTGGTGGCTATTACTTCAGCCAAGAGGGTTTCAGAATTACAAGCTCTGTGTATCAAACCTCCGTACCTTATCTTTCACAAGGATAGAGTGTCCCTCCGGACTAATCCGTCTTTCTTGCCTAAGGTGGCTACAGAATCAAATATTAATCAATCAATAAATCTTCCTTTATTTTTCCCAAATTTTCACAACAAAGGCGAATACACGTTGCACAAATTGGATGTTCACAGACAACTGCGTTTTTACTTGCACAGGACTAGAGAGTTTCGCAAGTCAGATCAGTTGTTTGTTTCTTATGCAAAGTCAGCCATGGGCAAGGCAATTGCTAAAGTGACTGTAGCAAATTGGATCTGTCAGTGCATTATACTGGGATACACTTCATCTGGTAAGCCAGCTCCGGTTGGCATCCGTGCTCATTCCACAAGATCTGTAGCTACCTCAACAGCTTTTTGGTCTAGGGTTCCAGTAGACAATATTTGTTCAGCAGCTACCTGGTCCTCATCTCATACGTTCATTTCTCATTACAAACTGGATATGGTTTCCAGGAGTAGGGCTTCTTTTGGCTCCGCGGTGCTTCGGAATATCCTTCTGTAAGGACCACCCAGGTTCTTATAGGTTAGCTGGGGACTCTGTCCCACAGGTTGCAGATCAAATGAAGTAACTACTTCAGATAAAGAAGTTATGTACTCACCATAACGTTCCATCTGAGTAGATACTTCATTTGTCTGCAACCGACCCCCCTGCCATCCCCCAAACTTATCGGGAATTCTTTCTGATCATTCGGAGTTGGTTTCTGTCTCGAGTTGGTGAGGCAAAAAAACGATCTGAGGTAATGTGGTTGGTAGTAGGGGATTATGAGTAGGGGGAGGAGCTAGGAGCTCAGATCTTGGAGCTTGGAAAGCTGCCGGATCGGATCCGAGGTCGGATCCAACACCCACAGGTTGCAGACAAATGAAGTATCTACTCAGATGGAACGTTATGGTGAGTACATAACTTCTTTTTATCTTAGTCACCATTCCTCACATTAGGGTCTAGGATCTGATATCTGATCTGAGCCAACATACACAGGCAGACAGCTTAGCTTAAACTCCTTCCCTCCCATGATGCTCTGCTGCCCTCTAGCCCCTCAGATCTCGTTTTCTGCTTCAGCAAGACAGATGCAGATTGCTTAGCTCCTTTTAGTAGTAAGTGTTAATTCTGGGACTTGTATTATTTGGGTTAATTCCTTTATTTTAGACTACTCGTTATATTTATCTCTCTTTTTCTATCCCCCTCCCAGCATGGTTTTCTATTTTTTTTTTTTTTTTTTTTTTTTTTTTACCTTTGGCTCCCTTTTTGCAGGCCTTTTGGGTCTAGTTAAAGTATTTATTGTAGAGTTTCTGTTAGTAGTGTGTCAGATGTTTTTTTTGTGGGTGTCGTAACTTTGGCTTGATGTCCTTCAAGAATGCAACTGCAGTCATAACATATGGGTTGTCCTGCCTCAGGCAGCCCTCGGTCGGCCGGATTCCAATGTCTGGGTCCGACGTCGGCTGATGTCGCATTTCTGTCCGTCAGAGCGGCTGGAGTACATAAGCATCAGCCGATGCCGTTTTCTTCAGTCTTTCTTGCCGCGCGGTGCCTGAAGCAGAAGCAGTTCGCAAGTGCCGGTCAGTCAGCTCCTGTATTCTTCGAATCCGAAGTCATCAAAAAAGCTAAGTACCCCGTTGGGGACCTTTTCTTGCCTCAGCCGATGTCAGAAATTACTGAAAAAGTTAACAATTGTCTGTCTTGTGGTAAACAAATACCTCATAAGGATTTCCACTCTTACTGTCTTCCTTGCCTTGGCCCAGACCACGACGTCTCGGCCTGTGCTCGCTTCAATAAGCGCACTCTCAGGCGCCGGGCAGAGTTCGCTGAAGACTTTTTCCACGATAAATTTGCTTATACAATGCCGTCGGAACTTCCGACATCGCAGACTCCTAAGAAACGAAAAGACCGGGACCGACATCCTTGGCCCGCGTCTTCCACCGACTCCATGCCAAAACCTACCGCGAGTGCTCTGGTTCCCCCTGAGACGGTTATTTCACCGCTCCGAACCGAAGACACCGCATTACCGATACCTCCGATACCGGAGTCCACACCGACGCCAGTTATAGATTTTCCTCCGGATACTGAAACCGAGGAAATGCCCGAGACCATTGCTGTAGATAAGGTCACTCCTGCACGTGGAGCTGCTAGGCCTCCTATGGCCATGTCTATTAAGGCCTACACATGTGCTAAGGCAGCCAGCAAGACCAAGCACCTTACTGCTAAAGCCTTACCTCAGCCTACTCCTGAAACACAAATCATGACTATGGCCGCAGACTTAATTTCCATGATTAGAGGTTCACAGGCCCATCCTGAGAGAGGATCCCAGCCTCCTTCTGATAACAGGCCCCGGGTTGAACCCTCTGACCCTATCCCTTCAGATGAAGATTCTGAGGACTGCTCACTCCGATGGCCAGGAAGAGCTCTTCCAGACCTATGAGGACTCGGATGCAGAGGATTCCATCCCCTCGGCCTCCCCTCCTGAGGATATTTCTTTTGGGGAAGTTCTGCATACCATGAGGGAACATTTTAAGTGGCAAGGCCAGGAATATTCTGATTCCAGAAAGCCTTGAACCTTCCTTAAAAAGCCCCAACACAGGCCCCTGGCTATACCTCCTGTGCTTGATGTTTTGGATGACCTATACTCTGACTCCAGTGTTACCCCGGATACTCTTCCTCCTGCTCCAGCCAAGCCAGACAGATACTATAGGGTCCCAGAAACACATTCTCATTTCTTTAGGGCCCATGCTGTTGATTTAGAAACTATTTCTCGGGGACCTAAAGGGGTTTCAGCATCCACCTCCAAAAATCCTTTGCCTTCCAACAGGGAAGCTAGGTCATTAGAGAGATGGAGGAAAAAGGTCTACACCTCCACTACTTTATCTATGAGAGCTCTGAATTGCCTCTTTCATATGTTTCAATATCAGGATTACCTGTTAGATGATTTACAGAAAACATTGGCCTCTCCTGAACCTTTAGACAGGAAGTCTTTGCAGGAAGCTGTACATAATTCTCAGCAAGTCAGCAATCACTTTCTGCAGTGTGGATATGATGCATTGGAAGCTTCATGTAGGGCAGCTATGACAGGGGCGGTCATTCGTAGCCATGCATGGTTAAAAGAACAACCTCTACCAGATCATGTTAAGGCAAAACTCCTTGATGCACCCTTGGAAAAGAACAAGCTTTTTGGTGCTAATGCTAAAGATGTGTTAAAGTCCATCGAGGAAAAAGCAAAATCAGTTCAGACGGTCAAAGATTTCCTCCAGGTTCAGCCACCCAGATTCAGCAGGAATTGGCCTTCTAAAAACTGGTCCTTTCCTAATCCTGAAAGATTTCAAAGGGGTAAAAACAGTCATGGCTGAGGAAGAGGACAATACAGAGGTTCCTACAGGGGACGACAATGGCAACCAACAAACCAAAGAAGTGACACAGGGGTCTCCCTTGCCCCACAGGGACAATCTCAATGACTTTCCTCTACTTCCGCTGACCAAGGAGCAAATAGAAGCACTCTTGGGCGGAAAATTATCTCTGTTTTCAGACAATTGGCACAGATTGACAAAGGACAAATGGATTTTGGACATTATAGACCAAGGTTACAGGTTCCACTTTCATACCTTACCAAGAAACAAGGCATGCCAAACCTACCACAAAACCAGAGGGCAGAGGCTATCAAGCAAATTTCTCTGCTTGCTCAGATCAAAGCAATAGAAAGAGTTCCACAACAAGAACAAGGCCAGGGGGTTTACTCAAGACTGTTCCTTGTTCCAAGAAAAGAAACTCAATGGAGACCAATACTGGATTTGTCTGCATTAAACACTTTTCTCATAGTACCAAAGTTCAAAATGCTGACTCTACAGCAACTCCTTCCCATGCTGGGCAAGGGGTCTTGGCTGATTACTCTGGACCTCAAGGAGGCATACCTACATGTCCCTATCAGACACAGCTGCAGAAGATACCTCAGATTTCTTGCAGGGCCAGAGCATTATCAATTCTCAGCATTGCCATTTGGCTTATCTACTGCGCCCAGAGTATTCACAAAAATGCCTGGCTTCAGTAATTGCTCATTGCAGGCTCCAGGGGATCCAAATTTACCCGTACCTGGACGACTGCCTCATACAAGCGGACGACAAATTGATTTTGACAAAAAACTTGAACTATGTCATACAATTGCTACAGGCTCTGGGATACGCAGTCAACTTCCAAAAGTCAAGACTTCAGCCATCCCAGCAAATAACCTTCTTAGGAGCCAATCTAGACACAGCCTCTCAAATGGCTTACCTGACAGAAGACAAGCAAGAGAAGTTAACTCATTATTTCAAAGGTTTGGCAAAACTCACCCAGATGACTGCAAGGAGATTCCTACAGGCCCTGGGTTACATGGCATCCTGCATTCTCCTGGTTCCATTAGCAAGACTACACATGAGAAAGCTTCAATGGTACCTAAAAAGCCTATGGTCTCAGCACAGCAACAACCTAGAGACAACCATACCGCTCATTCCATGCCTACAAAAGGAATTCCTATGGTGGGCCTCGGTAAGCCAGGCAAACACAGGTATGTCATTCAAAAAACCTCAGATAACACAGACCATGACAACAGACGCCTCAGACCTTGGATGGGGGGTGCACATGGAGGGCAGATGTATACAAGGACAATGGTCTCCAAAGGAAACACATCTGCATATAAACCAAAAGGAAATGCTGGCAGTAATGCATGCCATCGAGGCCTTTCGACAACAACTTCAGCAAGGCCATCTACTGATACGGACAGACAACACCACTGTGATGTGGTACATAAACAAGCAAGGGAGCACCCATTCTTACCCCCTTTGCAGACTGACAATGAATCTTTGGGAAAAATCACTGAGCCTAAACATACAGTTGCAATCCCAGTTTGTTCCAGGCAAAGACAATGTGCTGGCGGACAGCCTAAGCAGGAATTTCATAGACCCACATGAGTGGAGGTTACATCCGAAAATCTTCACACAACTCACCTCGACATGGGGCAGGTCAGAAGTAGACCTATTTGCCTCCCACCTCAACCATCATCTACAAAAATTCTGTTCAAGGACATATCATCCACAAGCTTGGAAAATAGATGCTCTTTCATTCAACTGGAACTTCCTAAAAATCTATGCATTCCCACCTCTGCCACTGATGACCACAGTATTACTAAAGATCAAAGCAGAGAGGCCCAAGGGGATCCTAATAGCTCCAGACTGGCCAAGACAACACTGGTATCCACTACTATGGAGCATATGTCACAACAAAAAGTGGGCCCTTTTGACTCAACACAACTTCAAAACAGTGCATCCAAACCTTCAGACGCTGCAGCTAACAGCCTGGGAGATCCCATGAATAACCTCAATCTATCTCTCTCCAAGGAAGTTCAGCGGATATTAACAGAAGCTCGAAGACCATCCACCAGAAAGGTTTACTTAGCAAAATGGAAGAGATTCAGCATTTGGAATACCAGCAAGGGACATGATGCATCATTACTGAACATCCCACTCATCCTGGAATATTTGGCAGATATGCTACAGAATGGACTCTCATATTCTTCCATAAAGATACATGCTTCAGCTATTTCAGCTAGATATAACACTGATCCGCCTGTGTTTTCACATCCTTTGTTAAGGCGATTCCTCAGGGGAATCAAGAACATTAAGCCACCAAGAAAGGCTCCAGTGCCAGCTTGGGACCTCAACTTTGTCCTAGAAAAACTAACTCTACCCCCCTTTGAGCCAGCTGCTACATTGGACTTACAATTTCTCTCATGGAAGACAGCTTTCCTGTTGGCAATTACCTCAGCAAGAAGGGTTTCGGAACTACAGGCACTAATGGCAATACCACTGTTCATAATCTTTCACAGAGACAGGGTCTCCTTAAGAACCAACCCTACTTTTATGCCAAAGGTGGTATCTAGGGTTTCTTTAAATCAAGCTATTCACCTGCCTACTTTCTTCCCCAATCCTGAGAGCAAAGGGGAAAGACTGTTGCATACCTTGGACATTCACAGACAACTTCGCTACTACCTGGACAGAACCAAGACCAGTAGGAAGTCTGATCAACTTTTTGTAGCTTACGCCCCTGGAGTATAAGGAAAAGCAATTTCCAAACAGACTATTTCAAAATGGATTGGACATTGCATCAGATTTTGTTATTCCTTCCATGGGAAGAATGTTCCAGCTAATGTTGGACCACACTCCACCAGAGCTACAGCCACCTCTACAGCATTCTTAAGAGGGGTGCCTACAAAAGACATTCTAGAAGCTGCTACATGGAGCTCCGTGCATACATTCTCCAAACACTACAATCTCCCTTTATACTCCAGATCCAGAGCAGGCTTTGCTTCAGCAGTCCTGCAGGGTTTGATTGCCACACCATCTCTTTCCTAGAGCATTCCTCCTCCCCCAGCTAAGCTATGGTATTCAACCCATATGTTATGACTGCAGTTGCATTCTTGAAGGACATAGTACAGTTTTGTACCTACCATAAATGTAGATGTCCGATAGATATGCAACTGCAGTCGGGTTTTCCCTCCCTCCATACCCCTCTATGCCTTGGGTCCACTCCTATCCCTGTTCCTCTTAGCTGGGGATATCTGTTATGGCGTATCTGTTTATTGCTTACTTATTTGTCTGGAATCCTGTTTTTGTCTTCCAATTTGATTACAGCCTTCCTTGGAGGGCACCTGGCATCTGGGGCAAGAAACACTGAAGAAAATGGCGTCGGCTGATGCTTATGTACTCCAGCCGCTCTGACGTCGGAGAGAAATGCGACATCAGCCGCCGGACCCAGACTTTGGAATCCGGCCAACCGAGGGCTGCCTGAGGCAGGACAACCCATATGTTATGACTGCAGTTGCATATCTATCGGACATCTACATTTATGGTAGGTACAAAACTGTACTTTTCCAGACTTCAAGTGGGGTTTTCCCTTGGTTGTGGTTATGTCGGACAAACCCTTAGGGTTTAAGAGATGCTCCTTGTGTAGCCCAAAAATGCTCATTTCTGACTCACAAGAGGAATGTCTGTATTGTCTCGGCGGCGTCCATTTCAAGGTGGAGTGCGGTATTTGTGCCACCTTCAACCCCAGAGCTCTGGTCGACCATCGAAATAAGTTGCTAATCAAAGGCCTAGTGAATGAAGGCCCCTTGGTTACTGGTTCCCCAGCCAAGGCGGGCTCGTCTGGGGCTGAGAAGAGGGTTCCTTTGGTGGAGGAATCCCCGTCTAAACGTCCCAGGCTGTTGGATCCTGAGTCTTTGGATCTGGCTCCAGCCAGGGCAGTATCGGATCTGAGATCCTCGGGTCCCAGGACATCCAAGGAGTCTACTCCTGGATCCAAAGGTTCAGATCAAAGACCTTCAGCTCTCTCCTCCGGATCCAAGACTCTGGATTCGAGACCCTTGGATCTGAGGATAGGAGCTTTGACCATGGATCCAGCTCTCTTGGATCAGAGGGATTCAAGGGCTGCTACTTTTTATCCTTCATTAATTTCGGCTCCGAGTAAGTCGGATCTGAGAGTCATGCCAGAGCCGATTGTAGTGGAGGACCTTCCCTTGGATCCCCTGATTTTGGTACAGGCCTTTTCTCCTCCTAGTAGGTCTTACTCCAGGGAGCACAAGAGAAGACCCTCTGGTTTCAGGCAGGGCTCTCCCACCAGGTCCTCCATATCCTCTCGGTCTTTCAGGATGGCCTTTCCTATGGATATGGACAGGATGATGTGGGCCTTTCTGAAAGCTCAAATGGAGTTGGGGCTTCTGGCTTCCTTGGCCCACAGGTCAGGAATCCAGTCTCCCACTTCCCATTTAACTGCTCCTCATCCGACCATTGGCTTGGATTCTCGGGGACTAGTGAGCAGGGAGGAAGCCAAGGGAGGGATTGGTCCCTGCCACCATCGGGATTGGTGGTTGGTGCTGTTTCTGTTCCACCAGGACAGACCATCCCTCTGGGCAGAGCTGCTGACTCAGGGTCCATGGAGTTGGGTTCAGGTCCAGGCTTTTCGGACTGGTCTCTGCCCCTGGGTGCTTCAGCTTTCAACAGCTCTGGTCTGGTGCTGTCGGGCAGAGCGGGGGGGGGGTCTACCCTCTCTTCTGCTATGGTGTTATTGGCAGGAGAGGGGGATGGAACCTCCTCCAGTACTTCTGCTTTCTGGGTGGCGAAAAGGTCCCTTTTCTGCTATCAGATCTGCCTCCTCCACCTACGGTCATCCTACATAGCCTCATCTGAGTGGACCTCCTCGTCCTGCTTCTGGTCAGCCCATCCAGTCTAGCCTCCAGGGGGGTGCCTCCCTCATAGGGGCCCCTCCTCTTCTGAGTCTTCCTTGCAGCCTCCGGCGGAGGAAGTATCTAGGAAAGAGACATGTAAGAGGAGACATCTAGACTCCCCCATGGAGTCCTTAACCAAAGATATGGATGCTGATGAAAGTGACGGGTCCCCAAGATCTCCGCCAGAGGATGTCTCCTTTGGAGACGTATGAGATCCTCAAGGCCAAAGGTGGTTGGTCTGCCCAATCCCTGTCTTCTGAGGAAACCGTATTTCTGGAGGCTTTCTGTGCAGGCCCATCTACCTCTTGGGTGTCGACCCCCCCCCCCCGCTGAGCCTTTTATTAATCTTGTTGCCAGCAGGGCTTGGAAGGAATGAGATACCATGGAGCCAGTGCCGAAGAAAGCGGACAAGTTTTTCAGCCCCCCCCCAAAGGACAAAACCTTCTGGTCTAAGGTGGTCCCAGTTGATGATGAGGTTGCGGGTTCAGGCACCTAGGCGGTGCGACAACCCACTGTGAGACAACTGGATGTGGACAGATGGCAGTATGGAAGTTTAGCTGCAGTGACAAATGCCTGCAGACAATTCCCTGCGAAAAGAAAAGAACCCCCTGCACCCTAACCACAGGTGTGAGACAAAAACCCTGTATGTGATCTACACACTACACCCCCTAGAAAACACTGTGTGCAACTAACACTGTAACATGTGCCTAGAATATGATGCCAAGTGGGCATCAAAGTGGTACACTGAAACCTGTGTGCTGTGGGCAAAACCTTTATTAATGCAAAATGTAAAGTAATGTGGGAAGTGCTTGGTGCATACTAAACCATGATATAATCATAGCTTATAGAAATGTGCCACAGCACGGAGGAAATCCTGCACATCTCTATAGTCACACTTATGTTGCAAGATGTGTTTTAGATGACACTCCCTTACAACAATTGCCTTCCTTTGTGGTGTCACAGGCATCCCCCGCAACAGAGATTCTCGATGTGTATCTGTTAAGTTCTGCTCCTGTTGGATGTGGATGTCAAGGATGATTTGTTTATAGTCAGACGTGACCAATAAGGGGGTGACCACTGGTGTGGAGCATCTGTCTCCCATGTTGGTAATGACCAGGTCTGGGATATTGGAGCCCCTGGTGGGACAATGGATTAGTTGATCCAGGGCATTGGAATTTATAAATTCCAAGAACCATTGGGAAAAGGAGTTGGTACCTGAGTTGTAAGGGAGCGTCATCTAAAACGCATCTTGCAACATAAGTGTGACTATAGTGACGTGCAGGATTTCCTCCGTGCTGTGGCACATTTCTATAAGTTATGATTATATCATGGTTTAGTATGTACCAAGCACTTCCCACATTACTTTACATTTTGCATTAATAAAGGCTTTGCCCACAGCACACAGGTTTCAGTGTACCACTTTAATGCCCACTTGGCATCCTATTCTAGGCACATGTTAGTGTTAGTTGCACACGGTGTTTTCTAGGGGGCGTAGTGTGTAGATCACATACGGGGCTTTTGTCTCACACCTGTGGTTAGGGTGCAGGGGGTTCTTTTCAAGAGGGAATTGTCTGCAGGCATTTGTCACTGCAGCTAAACTTCCATACTGCCATCTGTCCACATCCAGTTGTCTCACAGTGGGTTGTCGCACCGCCTAGGTGCCTGAACCCAGTGGTTGCTGCCACCAAAAAGGAATTGGCAGAGCAGAGATCTTCTGTCCATCTTACCAATTGCGAATCAAGAGCTCTGGACAGATTTGGAAAGTGGGTGTTCACTTCGGCTTCCTTTAGCCTGCAAGCCTTAAATTATCTTGTGCATTTCACCCATCTCCAGAGGGATTTGATTAAGGAACTGTCAACTTCCCCCTCTGGGTCCATGTCTAAGGAGGAATTTAAGGTGATTTCTCCCTAACTGTCCACCCTTCATTTGGTTGCTAATTCATCCATGAGGCTAATTTCCAATGCTGAGGAGTTTCCTCACAGGTGGCGGGTTTAGGCATCTCCATTAAGTGTCATGCCTGGCTGCACCTAAGCGGGTTTGCAGAAGCCTTCAAGATGTTGTTTATTAATACCCCCCTTTGATGGTTTCACTCTCTTTGGTCCCAGCATGAAAGAGACATTGACCAGCAGTGAACAGGAGGGGAAGATGTCGGCTATTTGGATCAGATTTTCTGCCCCTCAAAGGTCCTTTTCTAAGACTCAGAAGGGGAATAAGAAAATGTGTTATTGGAAGGCACAGTCTTTCTTCCAGGATGTTCAGGATGATTCCTCTTCCAGGGGATGGGGAAGAGGTTTCAACGGCAGATGTCACCCTCAGGGGCAGAGAAGGCCTGCAGAATCAATTCTCCAGGGACCCCTTCTCTGAGAAACATTTTCAGCGTCCCTGAGACTTTGCCCAACTGTCCTTCCCTGGAAGCAGTCGGGGATCGGTTATCGTTGCACACTCTAGCCTGGGCAGGCATTACAAATGATCAGTGGATGCTAAAATTTATATCCAGGGGCTATTGCATTCCCTTTTCGGAAGTCCCCTCGGAAACCAGTACTCTTTCAGACATGCCACCCAATCAGAAAGAGCTAGCCCGACAGGAGGTTGTGAACCTTCTTCGAAAAAGAGCCATCAAAGAGGTCCCCGCAGGGCAGAGAGGATCCAGAGCTTATTCCCTCTTCTTTTTAGTTTCAAAGATAACAGAGGACCTACATCCTATTCTGGACCTCCGTTATATGAACCTGTTTGTACAGAAGTCAAAGTTTTGGATGGTCACTGTGCAGTCGATTGTGCCCCTTTTGCACAGCAACAACTGGATGTGCTCAGTGGGCCTTCAGGATGTGTACTACCATATAAAGATGGCTTGACAGTCCAGGAGATTTCTCCACTTTTGCCTGGGAGCAGATTTTTCAGTTCAGGGCCCTGCCCTTTGCCCTCACCTCAGCCCCCTGGGTGTTTACCAAATGCATTGCAGTGGTGGCAGCTCATATCTGGCTGCAGGGAATCCAGGTGTTTCCCTATTTGGATGATTGGCTCCTAACAGACTCTACAAAGCATCAACTATTGGACAACATTCATACCTCCTTCCCTGTTCCATCAGTTGGGAATTACGGTAAACATCGCCAAGTCTTCCTTGATTCCTACCCAGCGTCTGGAGTTCATAGGCACTCTGTTGGATACCACCACATAGATCACAGCATCGCAGCCCTTCCTGTTCGCCAAGTGTGTCTGATTCGCACCCAGGTTCAAGTTCTGCTGGAGCAAACATGCCCTCCGGCTTCACACATTCTCAAGGCTCTAGGTTCCATGGCAGCTGCCATTTACTTAGTTCCGATGGCTTGGTACCACATGAGGGTTCTTCAGTGGACCTTTGCAGTTCTGTGGTCAGTGTTTCTGCATCCCCGGTCGTTCACAATTTGTCTCAACACAGTGTCTCAAAAGCATCTTCTGTGGTGGATTGGCTCACCAGACCTCCTGGCAGACAGGTCATTTTCTCCACCAGTTCCCAAGGCCATGGTGATCTCGGATGCTTCCCTACTAGGGTGGGGGGGGGGGGCATTTCCAGTGAAGGATGGTCCAAGGGATGTGGTCACCATCAGAGACCAAACTGCAGATCAACGTTCTGTAAATGAGCAGTCCTTCTGTCTTTGCAAGCCTTTCAAGCTTGCCTCCCTCAGGGAACGATTGCAGTATCGGGCAACATGGCAAATGTTTGGTATATAAACAAGCAAGGGGGTACACGTTCTTATCTGCTTTGTTGTGAGGCCATGAGGGTTTGGGAATGGGCGATGTCCATGGGGTGCTTTCTCATTGCAGTGCACATTCCTGGAGCATCCAATGTGTTGGCGGACAAATTGAGCAGGACTATTCTGACCCCTCATGAGTGGTCCCTGAATCCAGTGGTGGCCCAACAGATTTTCTGTTGGTGGGGATATCCGAGCTGTGATCTGTTCGCATCTCGTTTCAATCACAAATGCAGCAATTTCTTTGCATTGATCCCCCCAGAGGGGGAAATCCCCCAGGGATGCGCTCACTCACAATTGGCCTCCGGGTCTCCTGTATGCCTTTCCACCTTTGCCTTTAATTCCGAGAGTACTACAGAAAGCCAGACACCTCAAGAGATAATGGATCCTCATTGCCCCCTTCTGGCCTCGGCAAGTGTGGTTTCCTCTTCTACGGTCTCACTTGAGGCACCCACTCTGGGTGCTCGATCGAACTCCGAATCTTGTATTTCATCCATATCCACGTCCGGCCCCGAATCTTCAGACCTTGCGTCTGACAGAGTGGTATATCCACTTCCAGTGATTTTGGCTAAGTCCAGGCTAGCCTCACCCGTAAAGGATATTATCCTTGCTTCTCAGAGGTCTTCCACTAGGAAGATTTATATCATTAAATGGAAGAGATTTTCTATTTGGGCAAAGAATAAGAATCTGGATCCCTTTTCAGCTTCCATTCCTGAGATCCTTCTCTTTTTAAGGAAGGGACCAGTTTCTCCACGATTAAAGTTCATTTGGCAGCAATTTCAAGTATTCATCTTAGTGATGATTCTACCTTTTCTTCCCATCTCTGCAAGGCCTTTTTAAAAGGTGTTTTTCTTTTGCGACCTCTTGTAAAGCATCCATCTCCTCTGTGGGATGTGGCTTTGGTGCTGCAGGCATTAACAAAACCACCCTTCGAACTGTGGTGGCATCTTGTGATATCAAATTCCTTTCATGGAAGACTGCTCTTTTTGTGGGTAGTAACTTTGGCGAAGAGATCTTCGGAGCTGCAAGCTCTTACACCAAGCCACCCTACTTAATCTTTCATAAGGACAGTGCGTCTCTGAAACCAGATCCATCTTTTATGCCCAAAGTGGCTTTAACAGCTAATCTTAATGTATTCATCTTCCAGTATTTTGCCCGAACTGTGCCAATAAAGTGGAATATATCCTGCACACTTTGGATGTTCATCGTGAACTTCATTTCTATCTGCATAGGACTAAGGAATTTAGATGTTCAGGCCACTTGTTTATAGCCTTTTCTATGAATAGAAAGGGCAGAGGAATGCTGAAAGTCACAGTCTCCCACTTCATTTCGCAATGCATTTTCTTCATTTACTCTTCAGAGGGTGTTCCTTTATCTGCGCCAGTAAAGGCTCATTCCACAAGGGCGGTGCCCACCTCAACTGCATTTGCAGTCAATCCTTCGATGACATTTTTGCAGCAGTAGTGTGGTCTTCTCCTCACATGTTCATCTCCCACTATAAGTTGGATTTAGTTTCTAGAGGAAGGGCTTCCTTTGGCTCCATGTTTCTTCGGCATGTCCTTCCTTGAAGCCTCCCAGGATTTAGGTAGCTGGGGACTCTGACCCTAATGTGAGGAATGGTGACTAAGATAACATCAGATTTATAGTTATGTACTTGCCATAACTTGGCATCTGTGTCCTATCTGTAATCTTCATTCATCATGGTCCCACCCTCCAGCCCCCTTCCTGAGAGATTAGCTGGATTATGGTGGTCCTGAATTGATGTTAGTTGGCTTTGATCTGTCTTCTTTCCTTACACAAACTCAATCTGAGGGGTTAGAGGGCAGCAGAGCATCATGGGATTGGAGGAGCTTGAGCTAAGCTGTTTGTGTATGCTGGCTCGGATCCGATATCGGATCCTAGACCCTAACGTGATGAATGGTGACTACAGATAACACAGATGCCAAGTTATGGTAAGTACATAACTATTATTTCTTCATTTTCACAGATCAGAACTCATAGTTTGAAGTGTTTATTATTTTGTAGCTACTTCTTCCTGGGCTGTAGCCACTTGTACTGTGTTGAACTTTGCCTGTCTACATGTGGCTTGTTGGTCTAGGGATATGATTCTCGCTTTGGGTGCGAGAGGTCCCAGGTTCAAATCCTGGATGAGCCCTGCTTTTCTCTTTCCAGTTGTCTGTACTGTCTTGGAGAGCCTCATTTGCAAGAACCCTGTACCTTTTGTTATGCATTCAGCACCAGGGTTCTTAAGGAATATAACTTAAATGTCAGTTAACTCGAAAGCTGACAATTTCAAGAAAAGTCCTAGGAGAAAATCTTCACAGAGATCAAAAAAGGTCAAACAATAAAAAAAGCTTGAAACAAAAAACATAACTACAAAAAATCAATGGCGTTATTTAGTTTGGGAGGGTGGCCTAATGGTTAAGGTGTTTGCCTTACAAACACACGGTACAGGGCTTGAATCTCACAGGGGATAATTTGCTAGGTTTAAATGGCTCGCAAGGGCAGTTAGCCTAGTACTAGCATAGCCTAGCCTATGAATGCTACATTCACAAAACCTTACGGATATAAAAATGAAATTTTAAATTATTTGGATAGAGGGTTTTTGGACCTTCTCCTGCAGAGGTTATCAAAAATGTGGGGAGAGAGGTAATCTGATTTTTAAATCTCTCAGATTTTTTTCAGCCTCCTTTTCCAAGGGATCCTCTACCCCCTTGTCCAGTTTTGGTAAGAAACAGAATTAACGGTCTCTGAAGAATGATGGTAAGCAGAAGTTTAAAAAAAAACATGGCAAGGAGGCTCCAAAAAGAAAGTGGGAACCCCCTAAAACAAAGGACCGTGAAGTCAGAATAACTATTTAAGGGACAGTGTCACCTCCTTCCATGCTGGCAGCCCATTATCTCTTTTGGAAAGCCTGACTCTCCATTTCTGTCTTGTTTCAGACAAATGGGTTCTGAAGATTATTCAGTGAAGTTACAGATGGCAGTATAAGGAAATTTCTCCCTTCCAGGGAGTTTTTTATTCACCAGTCCAAACTCTATTTCCCCTTGTCCTACAGTATAAGTTGGCCCAAGCAGGAATAGAGCTAGTACCTCATTCCCATTTGGGGAAAATTTTTATCCGGTGATGTTTCTAGTACAAAAGAAAGAAAATACTTGGAAGCCAGTTCTGGATCTTTCTTTCTAAACTTATTTGTCATAATCCTGAAGTTCCAAATTTTGTCATTTCACAGACTTTTACCCCATCTTCCTTATTCTAGTGTTTTGATAACACTAGATTAAAAAGATGTTTATGAACACATCCCTATCCATCCAGACTTCAGTCGTTTCTTAAGGTTGTGTGTGTGCCAGGATCTTGTTGTCAGTTCTGTCTGCCTTACCCTTTGGACTATCCAGTACTCCAAGAGTCTTCACAAAGTCTCTAGCTCCAGTTATAGCTCTTTTCAGGCTACAGCATTTCCATGTTTCTTCATATTTGGATGATTTCTTATCTTTGATGAGTCATTATCAAAGTGTAAGAAATCTTTCTTTGTCTTTGGTGAGATTTCTCTTACATAAGCTTGGATTTCAAGAGAGTATGCAAAAGTCTTTTTGGACTCATCACATGGGATTGTGTTCCAGGGATGCCTGTTAGATACCTCAGTTCAAAGAGCTTTTCTTTCACAGGAAAATTAGATCTCTATCTTGATCTGTTTCTAGAATTTTGTTCCAACACTCATTCCCCCAGATTCATGAACAGATATTTTCCATGCAGGAACAGTGTAGGAGCTCCTGCATGGAAAATGGCTGCCGAGCGATCCAGGAAAGTGCCATTTTCACATGCACGACCATCCCTACACTCTTCTAGCACAGAAAACTGGCAAATATGCAAATCACCTCATTTGCTGATGAAAACCATGCAAATAAGAAGATTTTGCAATCCACCAAACTGCCAGGTCTCCATGCTAGAACAGTGTCAGTGCAGAAATGTATTCAGAAAATAAGAGTACATTTCTGCACCTGACAAAACGGAGGCATGACAGCTTGTGGAAAAGCATATAATGTTATGTAGTCCTATCTCGCCGTAATTCTTGCTGGATGGGTTCGGTGCCGAACCTCGGCTCCTACTCAGCCGATACTAAAGCTCAAGAGCTTTTGCTGGCTCAATGAAATCCCCTATCCCATGGTGCACTACGGCAGTCCCCCAGATCTTCTTTGCCGCGAAAGCTTCAAGGTTGTCTTCTTTACTGGCTCATTGGCTAAGTGGAATTTTTGATATTTTTTGCCTTTATTTCTGATTCTTTCTTAGTAATAGTTTTACCTTGATAACTTAGTGATTGCATGAGTGTTAGCATCCCCTTCCCCTTTCTTTAAGGATTGTTTGGCCCGTTTAAGTTAGAGGGCCATAGTTGCCTGTTTAAATTAGAGGGCCTTCCTCTCTCTATGCTAGTTTTTCTTCTATAAAAAAAAAAGTTGTACTATTATTATTGTATCTGTTTTCTGTTTTCCTTTTAATTCAAAATGTTAAAGGATAAAGATAGGGAACATAAAGAACACCGCCCTTCTGGTTTTAAAAAGTGTTATAAGTGTTTTCAGAAAATGTCGTTGACTGACAGTCACACCAGTTGTCTGTACTGTCTTGGAGAGCCTCATTTGCAAGAACCCTGTACCTTTTGTTATGCATTCAGCACCAGGGTTCTTAATGAATGAAAAAGGAAATTAATTGATAGGGGTCTGATGAGTAGTTTCTTCTAAGAACAGCTGGAACAAGGTCAGACGGTCTCCAAAAGTCACAAAAGGAAATCTCCATTGGCTCCTGCTTCGGAACTGACAAAAAAATCAAAAGCAGTGGAGCCGGAGAGTTCTGGCCCCAATTCTGCTTCTTCAGTCTCAGTACCATCTGTTTCATCAGCTCCAAGACAATCATCTGTGTTGAGACATTCTCCAATCTTGGAACCAGTTTCACCAACATTAAGATCTCCTATTTTGTAAAGAAGGAGATTTCCATCCATCTCCACCCATCCCTCCAGGACTGTATATGATGAGGATGTAGAGCGGGTGGTGAAGAGGCTGCTCTGTGACCCAGTACTGTCAAAAGTTTTAGCTTCTCCGGACCCAAAGGATTCGGATCCATCCCATCCTCAGTCTACTGTTCCTCCTCCAACTGCCTCACTTCCCGAGTCTAATGTTTCAGGTCATATAGTGCTGGAACCCTTGGTTCAGAGAACTCTTCCTGCTTCCTCGTAACCAATCACTCTAACTTCATCGGCCCAGTCTGGAGCTGAGGGGTCTGGGAGCCGACTCTCTCAGGTCGACTCTGGAAGGGATAGTCCCTCCAGTTTTTCTTCACTCCTATGTCTGCTTTGGAGACTGCTCCTCCTGTTTGGAGTCGAGCTTCCATTTCCTCGGAGCAGGGTGGTAAGGCTTTCGAGGCGATAGAGCTTCGTCAAGTACTAAAGCCCTGCTATTGGACCTGACGTCCCTCCAGCAGCCAGTAGCAGACTCTTCTCCCCCGCATGCCCCTAAGCGTAGGGAACCAGAACCCCAAGTAGCCCCATAGAAGGTGTCCCCTCTTCCGAAACCTCCCCAGATTACCCCACTGGGAAGGTCTCTAGGAAGAGAGTTTGTAAGAGGAAGCATATTGACTCACCTGAGTCTGTCACTTCTGATACTGATTTAGATGAGTCAGAAGGGTCCCCAAGATCCCCCTCTGAGGATGTCTCTCTTGTGGATATCCTAGAAGTCCTTGGACAGAGGGATGATTGGAAGACCTCTAACCCTACTGAGGGATGAATCAGTGTACCTTAAGGCTTTTAGTTCCCGACCTTCCACCTCCTGGGTGATACCGCCATATGACCGTTAGGGGTCATATCTCGGAAAGCTTGGACCTCTCTGGACACAGTGGAGCCTGTCCCGAGGAGGCCTAATAAATTTATCACTGCTCCAGAAGACAAAACCTTTCTAACCAAGGGAGTACCTGTGGATACTTTGGTGGTAGCAGCAGCTACAAAGGAGTAGTTAACTGAGACATCCTTAAATATCCATCCTCCTAATAGAGTCTAGGATGATGGATAGGTATGGAAAGCGTACTTTTTCTTCAGGGCTTTTACCTTATGATCGCTGAACTACCTGTCCCATTTTACTAGGCTGCAAAGGGATCTCCTAAAGGAGTTGGGAGATGCCCTTCAGGGTTTAGTAGCTTTGGGATCCACTGACAAGGTATTTTCGCAGCTCTCCACCCTTGCCTCTATTGCCAACTCCTCCATGAGGCTGATTTCTTACGCAGCTGATGGAGCGAGCAGGGTGGCCACATCAGGGATCTCTCTTAGGAGACGTTTCCTGGAATGTGTCTATGCAATTATACGGAGTCCTTCAAGTCTTCCTTTACCAACATCCCCTTTGATGGTTCAACTCTTTTTGGACCTCAGGTAAAAGAGACTTTGACCAGGTGCGAGCAGGAAGGGAAAACCTTATCCGCTGTTGGGAGTCCATTTCTCACTTCCTTCCAGACCCTATCCCAAGGGTGAAACAGGAGGGAAAATGTAGTTCCGTAAATCCCAAAAAGGTTTCCCACAGGCACAGGGTCAACCCTCCTCTGGAGGCAGAGGGGGAGGTTGTAATGGAAGGTGCTGCTCTCGTGACAGAGGGAGTCTGCAACACCAAGGTGATAGAGATTCTTTCTCTGATCAACCCTGAAGGGTTGCCCAACTGTCTGTCTCTGGAGGCAGTTGGGGGTCGTCTGTCACTGTACCCAAGCGCCTGGCTACAAATTTCTCAAGATTGATGTGTACAAAATATAATTTCCAGAGGTTACCTCATTCCTTTTGTTTCTGATCCCCCTACAAATTGGTCTTTACCAGATGTACCACCCAATCAAATAGACCATGCAACATCAGAGGTTATCTTGTTGCTTCAAAAAAGAGTCCTCTAAGAAGTCCCCTCAGAGCAAATAGGATCCAGACCTTACGATTCTTTTTAGTTCCAAAAAAGACCGGGGACTGGAGATAAGTTCTAGATCTAAGCAAGATGAACAAGTAAGTAAAAAAAATCAAAGTTCCATATGATCACTCTGCAGTCAATTTTTCCGTTTATTGGAAAAGACAATTGGATGTGCTCCATAGATCTTCAGGACGCGTACTACCATATCAAAATGGACAGGTGCTACAGAAGACATCTACGCATTCGGCTGGGAGCTAGTCATTTTCAATTTTGAACACCTTCCTTTGGCCTCACTACAGCCCCCCCAGAGTGTTCACCAAATGTATGGTGGTGGTCACGCCTCACGTGAGACGTCAGGGATTCCGGGTGTTTCCGTACATAGACAACTGGCTCCTCACTGTTATCACCAAGCACCAACTAATCCGAGCCAGAGACGAGACTAGGAATGTGGGCCAGATTAGGAATCACAGTAAATCAAAATCAAATCCACTATCTCCATCGCAGCATATTGTCTTCTTAGGCTCAGACCTAGACTCAGCCACCATGACAGCAAAACTGACACCAGAAAGGATAGAATCATTGCACAACCAAGTCAGACTCTTGCTGACCAAAGACAAAGTACAGGCCAGGATAGATGTTCATCGTGCATACAGCTGCAGTCATAACAGATGGGTTCTCCTGCCGTCAGGCGGGTCCTCGGTCGGCCGAATTCCAAAGTCTAGGTCTGGCGTCGGTTGTCGTCGCTTCTTCCCTGACGTCAGTGCGACAGGGGTATAAAAGAACCAGCCAACGCCATTTTCTTCAGTCTTTCTTGCTGCATGGTGCCTGAAGCAGAAGCAGTTTGCAAGTGCCGGTCGGCCAGCTCCTGAGATTATGAAAATTTGGAAACCGAAGTCTTCTTAAAAGCCAAGTACCCCGTTGGGGAACCTTTTCTTGTCTCAGACCGATGTCAGACAAAGTTAATAATTGTATTTCTTGTGGGAAGCAAATACCGCATAAGGATTTCCATTCCCTCTGTATACCTTGTTTAGCCCAGACCACGAGGTCTCGGCCTGCCGCTTTTGTGCTACATTCAACAAACGCACTATTAAGCATCGGGCGGAGTTTGCCCAGCATTATTTTGGAAAAGCATTTAACTATACTATGTCGTCGGATACTCCAACTCCGGTTTTGTCTAAAAAACGAAAAGACAAGGACCGACACGCGAGGTCCGCGGCCTCTACCGATACCATGCCAAAGCTGGCTACATGTGGTCCGGTTCTCAGTGAGGCGCCTACGCAGCCCCTGCCTACCGACGACCTGTCTTTGATGGTGTCTCCTGTACCCGAGGTCGCAGGCTCCTCGGCCCACACCCCGACTACAGATATCGAAGCCACTGTTGGCATTGAAACTCAGAATGTGGATAGGTCCACCTCCACTCAAGGTGTCTTCAGATCTTCCTCTTCTTTCTCTATCAAGGCTTTCACTAAGTCTAAAGCATCCATGCACTCTGAGAGACCAACTCCAACTACACAGGGTCCATCTCCAGGCCCCATGCCTAAGAAACAGATGCTTAAAATGGCTGAGGATTTAATTACTCTTATCAGAGGTTCTCAGCCCCCTCCGGACAAAAGGTTTAGAGTGGAGGAAGATCCCCTCTCCTCTGATCAGGGCTCCATTATTTCAGAGCACTCTGATGATCAGGAACATTCTTACTCCCCTTTTGAAGACTCTGATGCGGAGGAGTCCATCCCTTCTGTATCCCCCCCCCTGAGGATTTCTCATTTGGGGAAACTTTGCATACCTTAAGGGAACACTTCCACTGGGAAGGCCAGGATTATTCTGATTCCAAGAAAAGGATCAGGGAATTTCTCTTGCTTCCTCAGCACAGGCCTCTGGCTATACCTCCTGTCTTGGACATCCTAGATGATGTTTATTCGGAGGCCTGCCTTAACCTGGACTCTCTACCTCCAGCTCCAGTTAAGCCTGACAGGTACTACAGGGTCCCTGACTCGCAACAATTTCTATACAAGAGCCATACTGCTGTCCCAGAAACCATCTCACAGGGCCCCAAGGGAGTTAAGGCCTCCATTGCTAAAAATCCATTGCCTTCCGAGAGAGATTCCAGATCCTTAGAAAGGTGGGAAAAAAGGTATATACCTCAGCTACCTTATCCATGAGGGCCTTAAACTGTCAGTTTCATATGCTAAAATACCAACAGTTTTTGTTATCACAATTGAAAAGTAAAATGTCACAACCTGAACAACCAGACTTGAAGGAGTTACAGGATTTGATGCATAGTGCAGAACAAGTGAGTAAGCATACCTTACAATGTGGTTTTGTTGCTCTAGAGGCCTCATGCAGAGCTGCTGTTACAGGATCAGTCATACGTAGGCATGCCTGGCTTAAGGAACAAACCTTGCCTGATCATGTCAAAGCTAAATTACTAGATGCCCCTCTTCAAAAGGATGTACTATTTGGTGCTAATGCTGAGGAGGTATTAAGGAAAATGGAGGAAAAGGCTAAATCAATGCAAACTGTGAAATAATTTCTACAGGTTCAACCCCCATGTTTTAGTAGAAATTGGCCTTCCAAAAACTGGTCCTTTCCTGCCACAGACAGACCCCAAAGAGGCAGATACAGGCGCCCGAGGGGCAGAGGACAATCCCAAGGATCGTATAGAGGCAGACAATGGCAAGCTCCTACACAAAGAGGTGGTGAGGACAACTCATCTTTCAGAAAGCAAACCCAATTACTTTCCCCTTTGCATGCCAACCAGGTCTCAAATGGCAGCCCCCTTGGGAGGAAAGCTGGCATTATTTTCAAAAAATTGGCATATTGTCACAAAGGACAAATGGATCCTGGACATTATAAACAGAGGCTACAAATTCCGTTTTCACACCATTCCAAAAATGAGAGGCATGCCTAACCTGCCACACAATCAAAGGGCAGAGGCACAAAGGCAAATTACAGATCTCATAAACATGAAAGCTATTCAAGAGGTACCTACACACGAACAAGGTCAAGGGTTTTATTCCAGGCTATTTCTGGTGCCAAGGAAGGGAAAAGATTGGAGACCTATTTTGGATCTATCCATCCTAAAACATTTCTACTCGTACCAAAATTCAAGATGCTCACTCTACAGCAGCTTCTTCCCATGCTGGGCAAGGAGTCGTGGCTGGTAACATTGGACCTCAAGGAGGCATACCTGCATGTCCCAATCAGACAAAATTGCAGAAGATACCTCAGATTTCTTGCAGGTTCAATTCATTATCAATTCTCTGCATTGCCCTTTGGCTTATCTACTGCACCCAGAGTATTCACGAAATGCCTGGCATCAGTAATTGCCTACTGCAGACTTCAAGGGATACAAATATATCCCTATTTGGACGACTGCCTGATCCAAGCGGACAGCAAACACATTCTTCTGAACCATCTGGCTTATGTAATAATGTTATTGAACTCTCTGGGATACACAGTCAACAAAAAGAAATCAAGGCTAATACCCTCTCGGAAGATAATTTTCCTGGGTGCCAACTTGGACACAAACACCCAGATGGCCTACCTCATGCCAGAGAAGCAGGGGCAATTAATTCAATACTTCAGAACACTAGCAAATTGCACCAGGCTTACTGCAAGGAAAATCCTGCAGGCTCTGGGATTCATGGCATCTTGCATCTTACTAATCCCATGTGCAAAGCTGCATATGAGGAAACTACAATGGTACCTGAAAAACATATGGTCTCAACACAGCCACAGTTTGGAAACAATAATACCATTAATTCCATGTCTGCAAAAGGAATTTCTGTGGTGGGCTGAAGCATGTCAAACAAACACAGGTCTTCCTTTCAGCAAGCCTCAAGCAAATCAAGTCATCACAACAGACACCTCGGACTACACTTGGGGGGCGCACATGACAGATCGGTGCATTCAGGGCAAATGGTCCCAAAAAGAAAAGCACCTTCACATCAATCAAAAAGAAATGCTAGCAATAATAAATGCTATTATAGCTTTCAAGAACTTTCTACAACCAGGTCAACTATTGATAAGAACGGACAACACCACAGTTATGTGGTACATAAACAAGCAGGGAGGAACACATTCTTACCCCCTATGCAGACTGGCCATGTCACTTTGGAACATGGCCATGGACTTACAAATGGAACTACAAGCACAGTACTTGCCAGACAAGGAAAACACGCTGGCAGACAACCTAAGCAGGAATATGACAGATCCACACGAATGGAAGTTGCATCCAAAAGTTTTTACAGAAATAATCCAAGAATGGGGAAGGCCAGACATAGATCTATTTGCCTCCCACAAAAATCATCAATTGACAAAATTCTGCTCAAGGATCTTCCATCCAAAGGCCTGGAGAGTGGACGCTCTCTCTTTCAGCTGGACATCAATGACAGTTTATGCCTTCCCACCTCTTCCTCTGCTGCCCAAAGTTCTATTGAAGACCAGAGCAGACAGACCAAAGATGATCCTCATTGCTCCAGACTGGCAAAGACAACACTGGTACCCACTCTTGAGCCTGACGCATTCCCCACCATGGACCCTGCCTCTAATGCCTCTTCTGACTCAACACAGCTTCAAAACTCTTCACAGTCAGCTAAAAGCACTCAATCTAGCCGCATGGAAGATTCCTTAGCATCACAGCAGGCCGTACTCTCCAAGGAGGTGCAGGATGTCATTTTGGAGGCCAGAAGGCCATCAACTAGAAAAGCTTACTCCGCAAAATGGAAACGTTTTTGTGTCTGGAATGAGAAAAAGGGCCAGGACCCTGGAAAACTGAATTTACCTCAAATACTACAATATTTGACTGAACTGCTAAGCAGTGGACTTTCTTTCTCCTCCATCAAAATCCATGCCTCAGCCATTTCTGCAGAATACAACACTGATCCACCTTTATTCTCTCACCCTCTCTTAAGACAGTTCCTCAGAGGGGCTAAGAATTTAAGACCTCCAAGGAAACAACCAATGCCTGCTTGGGATCTTAATTTAATTCTGGAAAAACTGACCCTGCCTCCTTTTGAGCCAGCTGCTTCATCAGATTTGCAATATTTGTCCTGGAAAACAGCTTTCCTTCTGGCTATCACCTCAGCTCGTAGAGTTTCAGAATTACAGGCTCTCATGGCTGTCCAGCCTTTTATCATCTTCCATCAGGACAGAGTTTCCTTACGAACCAACCCATCCTTTTTGCCTAAAGTGGTATCCAGGGTAGCTTTAAATCAGGCCATACATTTACGTACTTTTTATCCTAATCCTCAAAACAAAGGGGAGAGATTACTACATTCCTTGGACATCCACAGACAACTGCGTTATTATTTGGACAGAACAAAGCCTTTCAGAAAATCAGAACAGCTCTTTGTGGCCTATGCAGTAGGAGCTCAAGGAAAGCCAATTTCCAAACAGACAATTTCAAAATGGATAGCCCACTGCATACGCTTTTGCTATTCCTTTCATGGCAAAACTGTACCTACAGGCATTAGAACTCATTCCACCAGGGCCACAGCCACCTCTGCAGCCTTCCTCAGAGGAGTTCCTACCAAGGATATTTTGGAAGCAGCCACTTGGAGTTCTGTGCATACCTTCTCCAAACACTACAACCTACCATTATACTCCAAATCTAGAGCAGGCTTTGCCACTGCAGTCTTGCAGGGCATTTTGGCTCCTCCTAGTTACACCTAGTGCCTACCACCCCTTTCTTAGCTTTGGGATTCTACCCATCTGTTATGACTGCAGCTGTATGCACGATGAACATAGTACAGTTTTGTACCTACCATAAATGTAGATGTTCGAGTGCTAATACAGCTGCAGTCCAGGTTTCCCTCCCTCCTTCCCCTCTAGGGGTATTCTTTTATGGTGTATTTGCTTGCAACTACTGTTTTTTAATTATATTGCATTGCATTATTACCTAATTTTATGTATTGCCTTCCTTCTGGGGGCACCTGACATCTGGGGCAAGAAAAACTGAAGAAAATGGCATCGTCTGGTTCTTTTATACCCCTGTCGCACTGACGTCAGGGAAGAAGTGACGACAACCAACGCCGGACCTAGACTTTGGAATTCGGCCGACCGAGGACCCGCCTGACGGCAGGAGAACCCATCTGTTATGACTGCAGCTGTATTAGCACTCGAACATCTACATTTATGGTAGGTACAAAACTGTACTTTCTTCAAGTTCTAGGTACTATGGTGTCCACCATTCCTGTAGTTCCCCTAGCCCATCTACACACGAGTGCTTCATTGGCTACTATTTGCCCAGTGGTCAATGCAGGATCTAACCTTGTCCCACCAAATACTCATTACAAACTTCTGCAAGAAGGATTTAACACGGTGGTTACAAACAGATCAGCTTTATCTAGGTCATCCCCTTGTTCTTCAACAAAATGCAGTCTTGACCATGGACGCAGCAGGAATTGGCCTTCCAAGAATTGGTCCTTTCCAGACACAGAGAGGTTTCAGAGAGGCAAGAACAGGCGTGCCAGAGGTAGAGGGCAAGCTAGAGGCTCCTACAGAGGACGTCAATGGCAGCCTCCCAACCAGAGAGAGGTAATGCAGGACCTTCAACTGCTGCACAAGGACAGGCTCAATGACTTTACTTTGACACCGCCAACCAGGGCTCAATTGGAAGCACCTTTGGGCGGAAAGCTTTCTTTATTCTCAGAAAATTGGCACAGTATTACAAGGGACAAATGGACACTCCAAATAATAGACAAAGGATACAGGTTTCATTTCCACACATTACCAAAAAGAAAGGGCATGCCAGACCTGCCACCGAATCAAAGGGCAGAGGCTTTGAAACAAATTTCCAGCTTAATGCAAATGAAAGCTATAGAAAAGGTTCCTCTCTCAGAACAAGGCCAAGGATTTTATTCCAGACTATTCCTTGTGCCAAGAAAAGAAAAACAATGGAGGCCTATTCTCGACTTGTCCGCACTGAATACTTATCTCATTGTGCCAAAGTTCAAAATGCTGACTCTACAGCAGCTCCTTCCCATGCTGGGCAAGGGGTCTTGGCTGGTAACTCTAGACCTCAAGGAGGCATACCTGCATGTCCCTATCAGACAAAGTTGCAGAAGACACCTCAGATTTCTTGCAGGGTCAGAGCATTATCAATTCTCAGCATTGCCCTTTGGCTTATCTACTGCACCCAGAGTATTCACGAAATGCCTGGCATCAGTAATTGCACACTGCAGACTTCAAGGGATTCAAATATACCCATATCTGGATGACTGCCTTATACAAGCGGACAGCCAACAAACTTTGGTAGAACACTTGAATTATGCCATCCACATACTTCAGGCTTTGGGATATACAGTCAACTTTCACAAATCAAGACTTGTTCCATCCCAAAGAATAACCTTTCTGGGTGCAGATCTAGATACAACCACCCAAATGGCCTTCCTCACAGAAGAAAAACAAAATCAACTACCAGATTTCTTCAAAAATCTGACAAGACAAACCCAGCTGACTGCAAGGAAAATCCTGCAGGCCCTGGGTTACATGGCTTCTTGCATCCTTCTGATTCCGCAAGCAAGACTACATATGAGGAAACTACAATGGTACCTAAGGAGTTTATGGACTCAGCACAGTCACAGCCTGGAAACTTTGATACCACTCATTCCATGCCTTCAAAAGGAATTTCTGTGGTGGGCTCAAGCAAGCCAGTCAAACAGGGGTCTGCCTTTCAGCAAACCAATAGCCAACCAAACCATTACAACAGACGCTTCAGACCACGGATGGGGAGCGCACATGGAGGGCAGATGCATTCAAGGTCTATGGTCACAAAAAGAGCTATGCATGCACATAAACCAAAAGGAAATGCTGGCAGTGATACATGCAGTCGAAGCCTTCAAACCCTTTCTGCATCACGGCCATCTGCTAATAAGGACAGACAACACCACGGTTATGTGGTACATAAACAAGCAAGGAGGCACCCATTCCTATCCTCTTTGCAGGCTGGCAATGAATCTATGGGAACTTTCCTTGAAACTCAATATACAGCTACAATCCCAGTTTGTGCCAGGGAAAGACAATATACTGGCGGACAGCTTAAGCAGAAATATCATGGATGCACACGAATGGATGCTGCACCCAGACATCTTTCTACAGATAACACAATCATGGGGAGGCCGGACTTAGATCTTTTGCCTTCCCCCACAATCATCAACTGAAGAAATTCTGCTCAAGGACATACCACCCACAAGCATGGAAAGTGGACGCCCTCTCTTTCAGCTGGAGAACTCTAACAGTGTATGCATTTCCACCTCTCCCATTAATGACCAAGGTTTTACTGAAGATCAGGACAGAGCAGCCAAAAGTGATTCTGATAGCTCCGGACTGGCCAAGACAGCACTGGTACCCACTGTTAAAGAGCCTGTCATGCACGAAACCATGGCCTCTTCCTCTATGGCCACTTCTACTGACACAGCACAATTACAAAACTCTGCATTCCAACCTGAAAACCTTGCAACTAACAGCCTGGAAAATACCTTGACTCCTCCTCAGGACAAGCTATCCCAGAGAGTGAAAGATGTTATTATGGAAGCTCGCCTTCCACAAGAAAGGCATATTCAGCAAAATGGAAAAGATTTCACATTTGGAACACCACAAAGGGCCTAGATGCGACAGTGATGAACATGGCACATATCCTGGAATACTTGGGAGAAATGTTCCACAATGGTCTGTCTTACTCTTCCATTAAAATTCATGCTTCAGCAATTTCAGCAGAGTACAATACTGATCCACCTTTTTTTCTCTCATCCTCTCCTAAGACAGTTTCTAAGAGGAATCAAAAACATCAATCCTCCAAGGAAACCACCTCTACCTACTTGGGACCTTAACTTCGTGTTGGAAAAACTAACACTGCCTCCCTTTGAACCAGCAGCATCTGCAGAACTGCAGTTCCTCTCTTGGAAGACTGCTTTCCTTCTGGCCATAACCTCAGCAAGAAGAGTATCTGAGTTACAGGCCCTTATGGCTGTACAGCCATTCCTTATTTTTCATCAGGACAGAGTTTCATTGAGAACCAATCCTACATTTATGCCAAAGGTAGTATCCAGGGTTTCATTAAATCAAGCTATTCACTTTCCTACCTTCTTTCCAAATCCACAAAACAAAGGGGAGAAACTTCTGCACACCCTGGACATACACAGACAGTTGCGCTTCTACTTGGACAGAACTAAAGGTTACAGAAAAACTGACCCAACTGTTGGTGGCATATGCTGCTGGTACACAAGGAAAAGCAATTTCCAAACAGACAATTTCAAAATGGATAGGGAATTGCATTTGTTTCTGTTACTCCTTTCATGGAAAAACTGTGCCAGCTAACATTAGACCTCATTCCACAAGAGCCACAGCCACCTCCACAGCCTTCTTAAGAGGGTTGGCTACCAAGGACATTTTAGAAGCTGCTACATGGAGCTCCGTGCATACATTTGCCAAGCATTACAATTTACCTTTATATTCCAGATCCAGAGCAGGCTTTACTATGGCAGTCCTGCAGGGCATTTTAGCTACACCATCCTTTACATAGTTCCTCCACCCCCAGATTGGCTATGGTATTCTACCCATATGTGATGACTGCAGATGCATCCTTGAAGGACATAGTACAGTTTTGTACCTACCATAAATGTAGATGTCCGATAGGTATGCATCTGCAGTCAGGTTCCTCCCTCCTTCCCCTCTGTGGTATTTCTTGGGTACTTACCCCTCTTATAGCTAGCTGGGGGGATCTATTATCGTGTATTTGTTTTTATATTATTGTGCATGTTTGGATTTTTAAATGCATCTCTCCAAATTTAGCCTTCCTTAGAGGGCACCTGGCATCTGGGGCAAGAAAAACTGAGGAAGATGGCGTCGGCTGATGCTTTTATACCCCAGGCGCTCTGACGTCGGGGAAAGTGCGACATCAGCTGACGCCAGACCCAGACTTTGGAATCCGGCCGACCGAAGGGCTGCCTGAGGCAGGACAACCCATATGTGATGACTGCAGATGCATACCTATCGGACATCTACATTTATGGTAGGTACAAAACTGTACTTTCTCCGGTCCTCAGTGAGGCGCTTTTGCAACCCCTGATGCCTGCTTCTGTGGATTCGCAGGCCACTACTGAGACCTTTTCAGAGTCTGGTATGCTGCAAAACTCTTCTTCAACTAAGGATCCTGTGGTCGTCTCTACCTTGGATGGGTCTGGAGCCGCTGAGCAGACACCAGCTTCCAAGGAAGTCCTTTGCACTACCGATTCTCGACACAAATCGATGTCTTCTTTCATGGCTGTCGTTCTTTTGAAAATGACTGAGTTTCTTAGGACCAGGGTATGAACCACACCCTAGAAAAAGACAACCCAATCTCAGGCACCTGCTTCCTTGCCTCAGTCTCAAATGTTTAAAATGGTGGAAGACCTTATCATGCTAATCAGGGGAAGCCAAGCTACCCCCTCCAAAAGGAAAAGAGATCTGTCCCAATTAGTTTTGTCTGAACAAGAGTCAGATTACTCTGGTGCATCTGAATATGAAGACATGCAATCCCTCTCTACTTATGGGGATTCTGGTGCAGAGATTCCATCCCTTCAGCCTCTCCTCCAGAGGATTTTTTTCTTTGGGGAAACCCTTCATGCCTTAAGGGAGCATTTTCAGTGGGAGAGTCGGGACTACCCTCAGTCTAAAAAGAGACTCGGGGAATTCTTAGTTCTTCCACAGCAAAGACCCTTGGCCGTCCCCCCAGTCCTGGATGTTGTGGAGGATGTTTTCCTGGAATACAGCTTGACTTCTGACACCCTACCTCCTGCACCCAGAAAACCAGACCAGTACTATAGAGTCCCTGGTTCACACACATTTCTTTTTAAAAATCCTACTGCTGACCTTGAGGTAATTTCTCAAGGGCCTAAAGAGATTAAACCAACCTCTGCTAAGAATCCCACCCCCTCAGGGATTCCCGAGCACTAGACTGGGTAAAGAAAGTATACACCTCGGCTACTCTTGCTATCAGGGCACTAAATTGTCAGTTCCATATGCTAAAATTTCAGCAACATATCCTGGAACTCCTCAAACAAAAAAATGTCTTCCTTTCCTGCTTGTGCAGAACCTAGAGAGTTACAAGAGTTAATGCATTCTGCAAGTCAAGAAACTAAACACACTTTGCACTGTGGTTTTGATGCCCTAGAAGCTTCTTGCAGGGCAGCAGTCACCAGTTCTGTCACTAGAAGGCATGCATGGCTTAAGGAACAACCCTTGCCAGACCATGTCAATTCTAAATTGTTGGATGCCCCCTTGCACTAAGACAACTTATTTGGCAGTTCAAAACAAGGGAGTTCTAAGCCACCCCCTTATGGTAAGAACTCACAATGACTCACCTCCCCCACCCCCTCCCTCTGCCCACCTTCACTTACCCCTAGGAGGAAAACTCTCCTTTCACACAAGCACCTGGGCCACCATTACCAACGACCGCTGGGTTCTCAACATAGTGTCCCAGGGATACAAATTTTCTTTCCACACCCTTCGAACCCCACAAGTGTTCCCAGATCTACCTCCAAACTAGTGGGCAGAGGCTCAAAAGCAAATCCTTTCCCTGATTTCTATGAGGGCAGTAGAGCATGTTCCTGCAGAACAGATAAGCCAAGGTTTCTACTCCAGATTTTTTCTGGTGCCCAGAAAAGAGGGATCCTGGGGCCCCATCCTCTATCTATCCATTCTAAACACCTTCCTGGTGATCCCAAATTTCAAAATGCTTACCCTCCAGCAGCTGCTAACCATGCTCTCCAAGGGCGCTTGGCTAGCCACCCTAGATCTAAAAGAGGCCTACCTCCACATTCTTATCAGGGAATCATGCAGGAAATATCTCAGTTTCAGGGCTGGATCTCAGCACTTTCAGTTCTCTGCTTTTCCCTTTGGCTTATCTACTCCTCCCAGAGTTTTCACAAAATGTCTGGCTCCGGCCATTGCCATTTGCAGACAAAGGAATATCCAGATTTACCCATACTTAGACCACTGCCTAATTTCATTCAGACAGCCAAGAAAAGCTGCTCAAGCACATGACCTTTGTGAAGTCCCTACTAACCTCCCTAGGGTACACTATCAATGAAAAGAAATCCAAACAGGTGCCCACCCAAAGGATTATATTCATGGAAGCAAGCCTGGACACAGCATTGCAGATGGCATTCCTTACACCAGAAAAGCAAATTTTCTTGGCAGCCTACTTCTCTGAACTAGGCAACATACCCCAGTTATCTGCAAGGAAGATCCTGCAAGCTCTGGGGTTCATGGCATCTTGCATACTACTCATTCCATATGCCACACTGCATATGAGGAAACTTCAATGGTACCTAAAAGCCTTTGGTGGCAACACTCTCAAGACCTGGAGACTCTTATACCTATAGTTCCTTGCCTCAGAAAAGATTTTCTTTGGTGGGCAATAGCATGCTCCCAGAACAAGGGACTACCTTTCTCACCACCCCCGCCAGCCAGACCCTCACCACAGATGATTCAGACTATGCTTGGGGTGCACACCTGGATGTAGGCGCATACAGGGCCAATGGAGCCCGCAGCAAATCCCTCTGCACATCAACCATAAAGAGATGATGGCTGTCCAGCATACCTTGATAGCTTTCAACCCCCTTCTCTCCCCCCAGGGACTCTCCTGATAAAAATGGACACCACCACTGTGATGTGGTAGATCAACAGGCAGGGAGGGACGCACTCTTACCCTCTATGCAGGCTGGCCATGACCCTTTGGCACACAGCCTCTGCCATGCAACTGCACCTGTTATCAGGTTCTCTCAACTCTCTAGCAGACTAACCAGAAATCTTCTGGACCCACATGAGTGGTAGCTCAACAGAAGAACCTTCACCCTAATAAATCAGAAATAGGGCACCCCGTAGGTCGACCTCTTTGCCTCCCACACCAACCATCATCTCAGCAAATTCTGCACAAGGGAGCATCACTGCATGGCTTGGAAACTGGATGCCCTGTCCTTCCCCTGGGTCAATCTGTCGGTCTATGCCTTTCCTCCACTACCTCTCGTCCCCAGGGTACTGCTCAAAATAAAGGAGGAAAAACCAAGAAAATTCTTAAAGCTCCAGACTGGCCTTGCCAGCACTGGTACCCATTGCTGCACAGCCTGTCTCCACTGCCACCATGGCACCTTCCTCAGATTCCAAACCTCTTGACCCAGAGGGAAAGGGAATTTATGCATCCCCAATTGCAAACTCAGTTTGGCAGCTTGGCTTATTCCCTAACCCCCGATCAATCTGCCAACCTCAGTAAACAGGTTCTAGATGTTATACACGAGGCCAGATGCCCTAGCACTAGAAAGTCTTATGATGATAAATGGAAAAGGTTCTGCACTGGAAGAAAAGGCTGAATCTATGCAAACTGTTAAAGAATTCCTACAAGTGCAACCACCTAGATTAAGTAGGCATTGCCCTTCAAAACACTGGTCCTTTCCAACCCCCTCCAGGCCTTCCCAATCAAGACCCAGGGGAAACAGACCACCCAGACTACAGTCTCAGGGTATGCAGAGATCTAAGCAGTGGAGTGCCCCCACCCTTAAAGCAGGGAGTGGTAAGACTTCCTTATGGAAAAAGCTCCCAATTACTTCTCACCTCTACTTCCCAGCCCTGCCCATTTGCTTGTACCCCTAGGAGGAAAACTTGCCCTTCATGCAAAAAACTGGATGTCCATTACCAAGGACCAGTGGGTCCCCAACATTGTATCCCAGGGGTACAAATTTTATTTCCATTCACTGCCAACCCCAAGTGGGTTTCCAGACCTTCCTCCAAACCAGTGGGCAGAGGCTTAAAACCAAGTACTTTCCCTGCTCAATATCAGAGCTATTCAGCCTGTCCCAGTAGAACAGAAGGGTCAAGGATTCTACTTCAGACTTTTCCCAGGAAAGAGGGCTCTTGGCACCCAATCCTGGACCTTTCAATTCTCAACACATTCCAGGTGGTACCAAAATTCAAGATGCTTACCCTGCAACAGCTTCTCCCTGTATTAGCCAAGGATGCCTGGTTAGTCACCCTAGACTTAAAAGAAGCCCATCTGCACATCCCCATAAGGGAGTCATGCAGGAATTATCTACATTTCAGAGCAGGGTCTATGCATTATCAATTCTCTGCACTTCCAATTGTCTTATTCACTGCATCCAGGGTATTCACAAAATGCCTGGCTCCAGCCATTGCGTACTGCAGGCAGAGAAATATCCAAATTTATTCATACTTGGATGACTGCCTGATTCAGGCAGACAGTCAGGAATTTCTGCTTCAGCACCTGACATTTGTAAAAAGCCTTCTCACTTCATCAGGGTACACTATCAACAAAAAGAAATCACAATTGGTACCCAGTCAAAAGATTGTTTTCCTGGGATTAAAGCTTGGACTCAACTTCCCAGATGGCATTTCTCACTTCAGAAAAACAGGTCTATCTGACAGACTACTTCAAACAAGTGGCCACCAGAACCAAGCTATCTGCAAGAAAAATACTGCAAGTCCTAGGGTTCATGGCCTCATGTATTTTGCTAATTCCATATGCAAGACTGCATATGAGGAAACTTCAATGGTACTTAAAAAGTCTTTGGTGCCAACATTTTCAGGACCTGGAAACAAGTCATTCCTATCATACCTTTTCTAAGGACAGAGTTCCTTAGGTGGGGAGAAGCATGCAACCACAACAAGGGACTGCCTTTTACTCAACCCCATGCCACCCAGACCCTAACCACAGATGCATCAGACTATGCATGGGGGGGCTTTCATGGCTGGCAAATGTATTCAGGGCCACTGGAGCCCAAGTCAAATTCTCCTGCACATCAACCAAAAAGAGGTGCTAGCTGTACAGAATGCCCTGACGGCTTTCAGATATTTACTCCTTCCAGGACAACTGCTGATAAAAACAGACACCACCACAGTTTTGTGGTACATAAACAAGCAGGGGGGAACTCATTCTTACCCACTCTGCAGGTTAGCCATGGCCCTGTGGAACATGGCCTTGGACAACCAAATCCATCTACAAGGTCAATTCCTGCCAGGCAAACAAAACTCACTGGCAGACGCCAAACAGAAATTTCCTAGACCCACATGAGTGGAAATTGGAGCCCAGCACCTTCAACTTCTGATCCAGAAATGGGGGACCCCAGACGTGGATCTCTTTGCCTCCCCCGACAACTACCAGTTAAGCAAATTTTGCACCAGAAACCCTCTCAGCAGTGCCTGGAAGGTGGATGCACTATCCTTTCAATGGGAAAACCTCTCAATCTATGCCTTTCCCCCTTCTCTCAAGAGTGTTACTCAAGACAGGGCAGGACAAGGACAATTCTGATTACCCCAGACTGGCCACATCAGCACTGGTACCCACTCCTGCACAGCCTGACGATGGTGCAACCCTGGCCCCTACACCAGACTCCAACCCTGCTTTCCCAGCAGGAGAGACAGATTTTGCATCCACAATTGCAAACCCTAACTCTTGCAGCCTGCCTTATTCCTTAAATACTCCACCAGCAACCCTAAGCAAACAAGTGCTGGATGTCATCCTTCTGGCTTCAAGGATGACATCCAGCAAACAGGTGCTGGATGTCATCCTTGAAGCCAGAAGACCCAGTACTAGGAAATCCTTTGCTTAAAAGTGGAAAAGGTATTGTTCTTGGGTTCAGTCTAAGGGAAAGGACACTGCACTGCCCTCCTTACCTCTAATTCTGGATTACCTATCAGAACTACTCCACAGAGGCGTATTCTTCTCCTCCATTAAGATTCATGCCTCTGCCATCTCAGCTCATTACAATACTGAGTCACCTCTATTCTCTCACCTCATCAAACAGTTCTTGAGATGGGCAAACAACTTAAGGCCACCAAGGAGAGCACCCACCCCTACTTGGGACCTTAACTTTGTACTGGATCACGCTTCCCCCTTTTGATCCTGCTACCTCAGCAGAGTTAAAATTTCTCTCTTGGAAGACAGCCTTGCTTCTAGCCATCACTTCAGCTAGAAGAGTGTCTGAGTTCCAAGCACTGATGGCTGTGGATCCCTTCATTATCTTCCATACTGACAGGGTTTTCCTTAGGACTAACCCTTACTTTATGCCTAAAGTGGTGTCCAGTGTGGCTCACAACCAATCCATCCATTTGCCTACCTTCTTCCCTAATCCTCAGAAAAGAGGGGAAAGAATCCTGCACTCATTGGACGTGCACAGACAGCTGAGGTTCTACCTTGATAGGACTAAGCCTTTAGGAAACTCTGACCAGCTGCTAGTCAGCTTTGCAACAGAAGCAGACTGCAAGACCATTTCAAAACAAACCATTTCCAAATGGATAGCACAATGCATCCATTTCTGCTACAAGCACCATGGAAAACCAATCCCTCAGGGGGTCAGAACACATTCCACTAGGGCCAGATCTACCTCTACAGCATTTCATAGAGGAGTCCCTACCAGGGACATTCTGGAAGCTGCTACCTGGAGTTCTGTACACACCTTCACCAAGCATTATCACCTGCCTACCTTTTCCAAATCCAGGGCAGGATTTGCTACAGCAGTCCTGCAAGGCCTACTAGCCAACCCTAACTCTTCTTGACTGCCTCCACCCTTCCTCAGCTTTGCGAATCAACCCAAGTGTGATGACTGCAACAGTGAAACATGAACATAGTACAGTTGTGCACACTTACCATAAATGTAGATGTTGGAGTGTTTTCACTGTTGCAGTCCTGGTTTCCCTCCCTCCAGCCCCCTGGTTTTCTCTCTCTCCTTTTCTCTCCTCTCTATGGCTATTCGTACTGGTATTGGTGTTTTCATTTTACTGGTGGTGTTTTACACACCATTTCCTAGCTCCCTATTTGAGGGCTCCTGACATTTGGGGCAAGAAAAACTGATTTAATGGTGTCGGCTGCCTGTTTTAATACCCCTGACGACCTGATGTCATGGAAGAATTGACAGCATCCGATGCAGAAATAATAAGTCTCTGGTATTCGGGCTGACTGAGGGCTACTTGCAGGCAGATAACCCAAGTGTGATGACCACAACAGTGAATACATTCGAACATCTACATTTATGGTAAGTGTACACAACTGTACTTTCCTAAAAGGGGCTAGCAAATTGAAGCACCATCCCCAGCTTGGGACCTTAACTTTGTGTTGGAAAAGCTCACCCTGCCCCCCTTCGAACCAGCTTCTTCTGCAGAGCTAAAATTTCTCTTCTGGAAGACTGCTTCCCTTCTGGCCATCACTTCAGCCAGAAGCTGCAAGTCCTCATGGCTGTGGAATCCTTAGTCTTCCATGCTGACAGGGTATCCCTCAGAACTAACCCATCCTTCATGCCCAAGATGGTGTCCAGTGTGGCTCTCAACCAATCTATTCATTTGCCCACCTTTTTCCCTAATCCCCAGAACAAGGGGGAAATGGATTCTGCACTCTAGAAGTTGCACAGGCAGCTCAGATCCTATCTAGACAGGACCAAATCCTTCAGAAAGTCTGATCAATTGCTGTTTAGCTTTGCTACAGGGGCAGAAGGCAAAGGCATGTCCAAACAAACCATTTCCAAATGGATAGCACACGGTAACGCTACAGTACAAATAAGTACCATGTAGCAGTTGTAATCTCAGTCCTGTCAAATGTTAAGATGTTCTTCATTCCACATTGCTGCAGTCCTAACTATTGGGTAGTCCGCTGTCCAGTCGGCCCGAATACCAAAGTATATGGCTGACGTCGGTCACGGCGCATTAGACTGACGTCAGTACGTCAGGGTACTAATGCGCATGACCGACGTCATATCCTCAGTCTTTTTTGCCGCATGGTCCGATGCAGAAGCAATTTTGCGAGTGCAGGTTGGCGTTCTGAAAGTTTCTGAAGTCAGAGTTTCAGACCGAATCAAAGTTGGCTAAGTACCCGTTGGGGAATATTTTGGTTTTTTCTTGCCTCAGTATTTAACCGGATGTCAGAAAAAGTGAATAACTGTATTTCTTGTGGGAAACAGATACCTCATAGGGATTACCATACTTTGTGTATACCTTGTTTAGGGCCTGAGCACGACGTTGTTGGATGCCGCTCTTGTGCTAGATTTAACAAACGCACTATTAAGAGAAGGTTAGACTGTGCCAGGTTAGTGTTTGGGAAGCGTTGTAATTATAAAATGCCGTCGGATGCTCCGACGCCGGCTTCGGCTAAAAAACGCAAGGACAAAGCAGCAAAGCCTAGAGTGGAAGAACCGACAGTCCCAGACGTTGGTTCTTTAGATGGCTCAGTGGAGCCGGAGGTTTTGCCAGGTGTTTCTTTGGAGTCCCAGGGAGAGACTTTACTGTTACAGGATGTATCCTCTCAGGAAGTAGGCCAGGCTGAGGGGGCTTCTCAGGTGGCTGTTCTTCCTTCTCTTCCTAAGGTGGTTAGAGCCTCCCCTTCTGTTTCCAAGGCTTCTTTGAGGGGCAGGCCAAGTTTTGCTTCAGTGGGGGTTTCTCCTAGTGCCTCAGGGTCTTTGCCTAAGAAACATATGCTTAAAATGGCAGAGGATTTGATTACTATGATAAGGGGTTCTATGCCCCCTCCTGATAAGAGGCCTAGGGTGGAACCTGAGTTTGAGAGTTTTGAGCAATGCTCGGAGGCTTCTGAGTCTTGGCCTGAAGACTTGCAGGAGTACCCTCCTTATTCTGATTCTGATGTGGATGATTCTACTCCTTCAGCTTCTCCTCCTGAGGATTTTTCATTTTCAGAGACTCTGCATTCCATGAGGGAGCATTTCAAATGGGAAGGGCAAGATTTCTCTGATTCCAGGAAAAGGCTTAGGGAATTCTTGTTTTTACCCCAGCATAGGCCTTTAGCTATACCTCCTGTTTTGAATGTGGTGGAAGATGTCTTTGCAGAGGCTTCCCTGAATCCTGATTCTTTGCCTCCTGCCCCAGTTAAACCGGATAGGTATTATAGGGTGCCTGACGCTCATAAGTATCTTTTCAAGAGTCCTAGGGCAGACCCAGAAACTGTCTCTCAGGGGCCTAAAGGTGTGAAGGCCTCAGTTGTTAAAAATCCTGTCCCTCCTGATAAAGAGGCAAGGGCTTTGGATAGATGGGGAAAGAAAGTGTATACTTCTTCCACTTTAGCCATGAGGGCGTTGAATTGTCAGTTTCACATGTTAAAATATCAGAATTATCTTCTTTCACAGTTGAAATCTAAAGTGGATGCTCTGGCGGAAGGTATTGAGTGTAAAGAGTTGCAGGATTTAGTTCGTGTGTCTGAACAAGTGGGTAAACATTCCTTGCAATGTGGTTTTGATGCTGTGCAGGCCTCCTCCAGGGTGGCTGCCACTGGTTCTGTTCTTCGTAGGCACGCCTGGTTGAGAGATCAGAACTTAGCTGAGCATGTTAAGACAAGGATTTTGGATGCTCCTTTACAGTCTGATGTGTTGTTTGGTTCGCCTGTGGAAGCAGTTTTAAAGAAAATGGAGGACAAGGCTAAGTCTATGCAAACTGTTAAGGATTTTTGCAGGTGCAGCCTCCGAAGTTTAGTAGAAATTGGCCTGCTAAGGGATGGACTTATCCTGCTTATGATTCCCAGTCTAGGGGTAGGTCTAGACGTGGTAGGGGCAGAGCTCAAGGTTCTTTTAGGCCTAGGACAGGAGTTCACCTGCTCAGACTTCTGGTGAGGGCAGGGGTCAGTCCTTTCGTAAGCAGACCCAATGACCTGCCTTTTCAGCTGCCAGTACCTTCTGCCTGGCGGCACCTCTAGGAGGAAGACTGTCTCTTTTCAAAGAAAATTGGGATTTAATTACCCAAGACAAATGGGTTCTGGATATCATTCACCACGGTTACAGGTTTTATTTCCATACCTTGCCTCCTTTCAAAGGCATGCCAGACATTCCTCCTCTACAAAGAACAGAGGCTCGCAGACAAATTTCTCTGTTACTCCAAATAGGAGCCATTCAGTCAGTTCCTGTGCCAGAAAGGGGCCTAGGATTTTATTCTCGCCTGTTCCTAGTACCAAAGAAGGGGAACACGTGGAGACCAATTTTGGATTTATCTATCCTCAACACTTATCTGGACATTCCAAAGTTCAAAATGTTGACGTTACAACAGCTTTTACCTCTGCTGGGCAAAGATCACTGGATGGTAACTTTAGATCTCAAGGAAGCTTACCTTCATGTGCCTATAAGACTAAGTTGCAGAAAGTATCTGCGTTTCGAGCTGGAAATTCTCATTATCAGTTCTCTGCATTGCCCTTTGGCTTATCTACTGCCCAGAGTATTCACAAAGGTTCTGGCTCCAGTGATAGCTTACTTCAGGCTAAAAGGAATTCAAATCTATCCTTACTTGGACGACTGCCTGATTCTGGCTCAAGAAAAGGAAGACCTTCTACAGCATTTGGAATATGTCATAGCAGTGCTAAGATGCCTAGGGTATTCTGTGAACGAAATAAAGTCCAGTCTAGTACCCTCTCAAGACATGTGCTTTCTGGGTGTGAGACTGAATACAGCAGCCCAGATGGCCTTTCTAACCCCGGACAAACAAAAGAATCTTTCCAGTTACTTCCATCAATTATCTCTTCAGTCCGGGCTGACTGCAAGGACAGTCCTTCAAGCCTTAGGGTTCATGGCATCTTGTATTCTGGTGCTTGCCAATGCCAAACTGCATATGAGGAAGCTACAATGGTATCTCAAAAATCTATGGACACAGCACTGCCAGGATTTGGACACTGTCATTCAAATAATACCTTGCATTCAAAAGGAATTTTTGTGGTGGGCTCAGGAATGTCACCTAAACAAGGGACTCTCTGTGACCCGGCCAGAGGCGAGTCAGATTCTAACAACAGATGCCTCAGACATTGCTTGGGGAGCTCATCTAAATGGAAAGTGGATACAAGACAAGTGGCCTGCCAGACTACAGCATCTACAAATCAACATGAAAGAGATGTTAGCAGTCCAGTTTGCATTAATGGCTTTCAAGGAGTTACTTCTTCCAGGGCAGGTGTTGATTCTAACAGACAACACAACTGTCATGTGGTACATCAACAAACAAGGGGGAACACATTCTTACCTATTGTGCAGGCAAGCAATGATTTTATGGGAGACTGCGCTCAGCTTGCAACTAACTCTTCAGGCAAGGTTTCTGCCGAGCACAGAACTCCTTAGCAGATGTGTTAAGCAGACAAATCATGGATCCCCACGAGTGGAAACTGGATCTTCATGTATTTCAAAAATTGACAGTGTCATGGGGAACTCCAGACATAGATCTGTTCGCTTCTCCACTAAACCACCAGCTGCCAAAGTTTTGCACAAGGATTTCATCACACAGCTTGGAAAGTGGATGCTCTTTCTTTCAGTTGGAAAAATCTTCATGTGTATGCTTTTCCACCTCTGCCTCTTCTCCCAAAGGTGCTTCTAAAGGTCAGACAAGACAAGCCAAGGATGATTTTAATAGCTCCAGATTGGCCTCGGCAGCACTGGTACCCATTACTGAGGAGTCTGGTAAGGAAGCCTCCATGGCCTTTACCCTTGATTCCACACCTATTGTCTCAGAGGGCCGGTCATCTGCTCAATGTCAAGCTTCAAACTCTTCATCTAACAGCCTGGCATATTCTGTTTTGAAAGACAGCAGGTCTCAACTTCCTCAACAGGTTTTGAATGTGATTATGGAAGCCAGAAGACCTAGTACAAGGAAAGTGTATGCAGAAAAATGGAAGAGATTTTTATTTTGGACTGCAGCACAGAATTTGGAGATTTCGAGCCTAATTTGAGTGTGGCTCTTCAATATCTTACTGAGTTATTGGACAAAGGTTTGTCTTTCTCTTCCATTAAGATTCATGCTGCAGCAATTTCAGCTCACTATGATTGTGACCCACCATTGTTTTCACATCCTTTATTCAAGCAATTTCTTAGGGGCAAAGAATATAAGACCCCACGTAGAGCTCCTACTCCTGCTTGGGATCTCAATTTTGTGTTGGAGAAACTTACTCTACAACCTTTTGAGCCTGCAGCTACTGCTGACCTGAAATACTTGTCATGGAAGACTGCTTTTTTGTTGGCCATTACTTCTGCAAGAAGGGTTTCTGAGTTACAGGCCCTTATGGCGGTTGAGCCTTTTGATTTTTCATAAGGATAGGGTATCATTACGCACTAATCCTTCCTTTATGCCTAAGGTGGTTTCTAGTGTGGCTTTAAACCAAACTATTCATTTGCCTACTTTCTATGCAGATCCCCAAAATAAAGGGGAAAAGATTTTGCACACTTTAGATGTACACAGGCAATTGCGTTATTATTTAAGCAGGACTAAGGATTTTAGAAAGTCTCAGCAGTTGTTTGTTTCTTTTGCTTTGAGTTCAGGGCAAGCCTGTGTCAAAACAAACTATTTCTAGGTGGATTGGGTTTTGCATTGCATTTTGTTATTCCCATCATGGCAAAGAGATTCCAGCTGGGATTAGGCCTCATTCCACTAGGGCTACTGCCACTTCAACAGCATTTCTAAGGGGTGGCAACTAAGGATATTTTGGAGGCAGCTTCTTGGAGTTCAGTGCATACTTTCTCTAAGCATTACCACCTTCCTCTCTACTCTAAGTCTAGGGCTGGTTTTGCCACAGCTATTTTGCAAGGCATGTTATCAGCTCCTGCTTCCTTATGATTTGCCAGCCTCCTTACCTCTGCTTTGGGATTCTACCCAATAGTTAGGACTGCAGCAATGTGGAATGAAGAACATAGTACAGTTTTGTACCTACCATAAATGTAGATGTTCGAGGATCCACATTGCTGCAGTCCAATTTACCCTCCCTCCTTCCCCTCTGTGTTTGGGGTGGTTGTGTAGGTGAGATTATATTCTGGTACCTTTGTATATATTGTATATGTTTTTGGTGCAGGTATGTTTGGTGTGTTTTGGTTTTGGCCTTGTCTTTTTAGGGTCTTCTGACATCTGGGGCAAGAAAAGACTGAGGATATGACGTCGGTCATGCGCATTAGTACCCTGACGTACTGACGTCAGTCTAATGCGCCGTGACCGACGTCAGCCGTATACTTTGGTATTCGGGCCGACTGGACAGCGGACTACCCAATAGTTAGGACTGCAGCAATGTGGATCCTCGAACATCTACATTTATGGTAGGTACAAAACTGTACTTTTTGTGTGTGTGTTTATAGAGGAATGTGGCTGGGGCCATTCACACTCACTAAACTTCCCTTATCCCTCCTTCAGCACTGCTGCTTATGTCACTCACCTTCAAAGATACCTTTAGACAGTTCTCCAACATATATGCTCCGTGGGGCTTGCGATAACTGCATAATACTATAGTGTAGCAAACTAGTTGGGTAGGAGATGTTCTTTGTGTTTCACTGTTGCAGTCATCACATTTGGGTTATCTGCCTGCAGGTAGCCCTCAGCAGGCCTGAACACCAGAGTTATGGATTCCTGCATCGGATGCTGTCTCTTCTTCCATAATGTCAGGTTGTCAGGGGTATAAAACATGGCAGCCGATGCCATTGCATCAGTCTTTCTTGCCAAGCGGTGCCCAAAGCAGAAGCAGTTTGAAAGTGCTGGTCAGCCAACTCCTGAAATTTTCATTTTCGAGTTTCAGAACCGAAGTCTTCAAAAAAGCTAAGTACCCCGTTGGGGATCCTTTTTTCTTGCTCTTAACCAATGTCAGTAAAAGTTAACAATTGTCTTACCTGTGGAAAGCAAATACCTCATAAAGATTTTAATTCGTACTGCATTCCTTGCTTAGGTCCAGACCACGATGTCCCTCGCTGTCAGTTTTGTGCCTTGTTCAACCCCCGAACTATTTGTCATCGGTCTATATTTTCAGCAAATTATTTTGGTACTCAATATAACTATCCAGAAATGGCTTTGTTAAGCCATCCAACTACAGATGTTCTGAAAAAACTTAAGGATAAAGACAGACAGACCGCATAGGTCCAAAACTGCCGATGCTCCCATTAAGCTAGTCACCAGTCCGCTGGTACTCAGTGAGGCACTTTCGCAGCCCCTGATACCTGCTACTTCAGATTCGCAGGCCTCTACTGAGACCCATTTGGAGTCCGGTATGCCGTGAGATGCTTCTTCAACTATGGAACCTGTGGATGTCTCTACCTTAGATGGGTCCAGAGCCGCTGTGCAGGCACTGGCTTCTGAGGTTGTATTCAGGCCTACAGACTTACATTTTAAACCGACACCATCTTCTTCATCCAGGCCTAAAACTCGACCCACGCCTAGAAAACTGATGTCCAAACCACATGCTGAGGCCCATATGCCTAAAAAACAAATGCTTAGAATGGCTGAAGACCTTATTACCTTAATTAGGGGAAGCCAGCCTTCCCTCTCTGAGACCTAGAACTAATTTTCCATCTGATTCTTCTGATCAGAAATCTGATATTTCTGTTTCTTCTGATTACCAGGATTTGTCCTGATCTACCTATGAGGATTCTGATGCAGAGGATTCCATTCCCTCTGCTTCCCCTCCAGAAGATTTTTCTTTTGGTGAAACCTTGCACACTCTTAGGGAGCATTTCCACTGGGAAAGCCAGGATTACTCTAACTCCAAAAAGAGGCTTAGGGAATTCTTACTCCTCCTTCAGCACAGGCCTTTAGCTGTCCCTCCTGTTCTGGACATTGTAGATGATGCCTTCTTGGAATCTAGCCTTTCCCCAGACACTTACCTCCAGCTCCCAGAAAACCTGACAGGTATTACAGAGTACCTGACTCTCACAAGTTCCTCTTCAAGAATCCTACTGCGGACCCAGCGACCATTTCCCAAGGACCAAAGGGCATTAAGGCTACTGCTGCCAAAAACCCGACCTCTTCAGATAGAGATTCTAGAGCCTTGGACAGATGTGGTAAGAAGATGTATACTACTTCTACTTTGGCCATTAAGGCTTTAAATTGCCAGTTTCATATGTTAAAGTACCAGCAGCATATTATGGGACTACTTGAACAGAAAATGATGTTGATTCCTGACTGTACTGAACACAAAGAATTACAGAATTTAAGGCATTCTGCAGAACAAGTTAGTAAGCATACTTTGCAGTGTGGTTTTGACTCTTCAGAAACATCTTGCAGGGCTGCTGTCACTGGGTCTGTACTTAGAAGGCATGCTTTGTTTAAGGAGCAAAACATGCCAGATCATGTTAAAGCTAAATTACTGGATGCTCCCTTAAACCAAGACCGCCTGTTTGGCAACAAAGCAGAAGTCCTCAAAAAGATGGAGGAAAAAGCTAAATCTATGCAAACTGTTAAATATTTCCTGCAAGTACAGCCTCCCAGATTTAGTAGGCATTGGCTTTCAAAGAACTGGTACTTTCCAGCCTCTTCCAGGCCTTCTCAGTCCAAACCCAGGGACAGCAGACCACCTAGGTTACAGTCTCAGGCTATGCACAGGCCTAAGCACTGGGGGGCTCCCACTTCCAAAGCAGGGAGTAGTAAGACACCCCCTTACAGGAAAATGGCACAATGACTTAACCTTAACCCTTCCAAGCCCTGTTCAGCTGACTTCTCCCTTAGGAGGAAAGCTAGCCCTGCATGCAAAAAACTGGGAACTCATTACCCAGGACAAATGGGTTTTGAATATAGATGTTCTTCATTCCACATTGCTGCAGTCCTAACCATTGGGGTAGTCCGCTGTCCAGTCGGCCCGAATACCAAAGTATATGGCTGACGTCGGTCAAGGCGCATTAGGCTGATGTCAGGACGTCAGGGTACTAATGCGCATGACCGACGTCATATCCTCAGTCTTTTTTGCCGCATGGTCCGATGCAGAAGCAGTTTTGCGAGTGCAGGTTGGCGTTCTGAAATATTTCCGAAGTCGGAGTTTCAGACCGAATCAAAGTTGGCTAAGTACCCCGTTGGGGAGCATTTTGGTTTTTTCTTGCCTCAGTATTTAACCGGATGTCAGAAAAAGTGAATAACTGTATTTCTTGTGGGAAGCAGATACCTCATAGGGATTACCATACTTTGTGTATACCTTGTTTAGGGCCTGAGCACGGCGTTGTTGGTTGCCGCTCTTGTGCTAGATTTAACAAACGCACTATTAAGAGAAGGTTAGACTGTGCCAGGTTAGTGTTTGGGAAGCGTTGTAATTATAAAATGCCGTCGGATGCTCCGGCGCCGCTTCGCCCAAAAAGCGCAAGGACAAAACAGCAAAGCCTAGGGTTGATGAACCGCAGTCCCGGACGTCGGTTCTTTAGAAGGCTCAGTGGAGCCAGAGGTTTTGCCAGGAGTTTCTTTGGAGTCTCAGGCAGAGACTTTACTGTTACAGGATGTGCCTTCTCAGGAGATAGGCCAGGCTGAGGGGGCTTCTCAGGTAACTGTTCTTCCCTCTCTTCCCAAGGTAGTTAGAGCCTCTCCTTCTGTTTCCAAAACTTCTTTGAGAGGTAGGCCAAGTTTAGCTTCAGTGGGGGCTTCTCCTAGCACTTCAGGTTCTGTGCCTAAGAAACATATGCTTAAAATGGCAGAAGATTTAATTACTATGATTAGAGGCTCTATGCCCCCTCCTGATAAGAGGCCTAGGGTGGAACCTGAGTTTGAAAGTTTTGAACAGTGTTCAGAGGCTTCTGAGTCTTCATGGAAGACTTGCAGGAGTATCCTCCTTATTCTGATTCTGATGTGGATGATTCCACTCCTACAGCTTCTCCTCCTGAGGATTTCTCATTTTCAGAGACTCTGCATTCCATGAGGGAGCACTTTAAATGGGAAGGCCAAGATTACTCTGATTCCAGGAAAAGGCTTAGGGAATTCTTATTTTTACCCCAGCATAGGCCTTTAGCTATACCTCCTGTGTTGAATGTGGTGGAAGATGTTTTGCAGAGGCATCCCTGAACCCTGATTCTTTGCCTCCTGCCCCTGTTAAACCTGATAGGTACTATAGGGTGCCTGAAGCTCATAAGTATCTGTTTAAGAGTCCCAGGGCAGACCCGAAACTGTTTCTCAGGGGCCTAAAGGTGTTAAGGCCTCTGTTGTTAAAAATCCTGTTCCCACTGATAAAGAGGCTAGGGCTTTGGATAGGTGGGGAAAGAAAGTATATACTTCTTCCACTTTAGCCATGAGAGCGTTGAATTGTCAGTTTCACATGCTAAAATATCAAAATTATCTCCTTTCACAATTGAAATCTAAGGTGGATGCTTTGGCGGAAGGTATAGAGTGTAAAGAGTTGCTGGATTTAGTTCATGTGTCTGAACAAGTGGGTAAGCATTCTTTGCAATGTGGTTTTGATGCTGTGCAGGCCTCCTCGAGGGTGGCTGCCACTAGTTCTGTTCTTCGCAGGCATGCCTGGTTGAGGGATCAGAATTTAGCAGAGCATGTTAAGACTAGGATTTTGGATGCTCCTTTACAGTCTGATGTGTTATTTGGTTCGCCTGTGGAAGCAGTTTTAAAGAAAATGGAGGACAAAGCTAAGTCTATGCAAACTGTTAAAGATTTTTGCAGGTGCAGCCACCAAGTTTAGTAGAAATTGGCCTACTAAGGGATGGACATATCCTGCTTATGATTCCCAGTCTAGGGGTAGGTCTAGACGTGGTAGGGGCAGAGCTCAAGGTTCTTTTAGGCCTAGAACAGGGGTTCACCTGCTCAGACTTCTGGTGAGGGCAGGGGTCAGTCCTTCGTAAACAGACCCAATGACCTGCCTTTTCAGCTGCCAGTAGATTCTCGTCTGGCAGCTCCTTTGGGAGGAAGACTGTCTCTTTTCAAAGAAAATTGGGATTTAATCACTCAAGACAGATGGGTGTTGGATATCATTCACCACGGTTACAGGTTTTATTTCCATACATTGCCCCCATTCAAAGGCATGCCAGACGTTCCCCTCCACAAAGGAAAGAGGCTCACAAGCAAATTTCTCTGTTACTCCAAATAGGGGCCATTCAGCCAGTCCCTGTACCAGAAAGGGGCCTAGGATTTTATTCTCGCCTGTTCCTAGTACCAAAGAAGGGGAACACGTGGAGACCAATTTTGGATTTATCTATCCTCAACACTTATCTGGACATTCCCAAGTTCAAGATGTTGACGTTACAACAGCTTTTACCTCTGCTGGGCAAAGATCATTGGATGGTAACTTTAGATCTCAAGGAAGCTTACCTTCATGTGCCTATAAGACTAAGTTGCAGGAAGTATCTGCGTTTTCGAGCTGGAAATTCTCATTATCAGTTCTCTGCATTGCCCTTTGGCTTATCTACTGCGCCCAGAGTATTCACAAAGGTTCTGGGTCCAGTGATAGCTTACTTCAGGTTAAAAGGAATTCAAATCTATCCTTACTTGGACGACTGCCTGATTCTGGCTCAAGAAAAGGAAGACCTTCTACAGCATCTGGAATATGTCATAGCAGTGCTAAGATGCCTAGGGTATTCTGTGAACGAAATAAAGTCCAGTCTAGTACCCTCTCAAGACATGTGCTTTCTGGGTGTGAGACTGAATACAGCAGCCCAGATGGCCTTTTTAACCCCGGACAAACAACAGAATCTTTCCATCAACTATCTCTTCAGTCCGGGCTGACTGCAAGGACAGTCCTTCAAGCCTTAGGGTTCATGGCATCTTGTATTCTGGTGCTTCCCAATGCCAAACTGCATATGAGGAAGCTACAATGGTATCTGAAAAATGTATGGACACAGCACTGCCAGGATTTGGACACTGTCATTCAAATAATACCTTGCATTCAAAAGGAATTTTTGTGGTGGGCTCAGGAATGTCACCTAAACAAGGGACTCTCTGTGACCCAGCCAGAGGCGAGTCAGATTCTAACGACAGATGCCTCAGACATTGCTTGGGGAGCTCATCTAAATGGAAAGTGGATACAAGACAAGTGGCCTGCCAGACTACAGCATCTACATATCAACATGAAGGAGATGTTAGCAGTCCAGTTTGCATTAATGGCTTTCAAGGAGTTACTTCTTCCAGGGCAGGTGTTGATTCTAACAGACAACACAACTGTCATGTGGTACATCAACAAACAAGGGGAACACATTCTTACCCATTGTGCAGGCAAGCAATGATTTTATGGGAGACTGCGCTCAGCTTGCAACTAACTCTTCAGGCAAGGTTTCTGCCGAGCACAGAACTCCTTAGCAGATGTGTTAAGCAGACAAATCATGGATCCCCACGAGTGGAAACTGGATCTTCATGTATTTCAAAAGTTGACAGTGTCCTGGGGAACTCCAGACATAGATCTGTTCGCTTCTCCACTAAACCACCAGCTGCCAAAGTTTTGCACAAAGAGGTTTCATCACACAGCTTGGAAAGTGGATGCTCTTTCTTTCAGTTGGAAAAATCTTCATGTGTATGCGTTTCCACCTCTGCCTCTTCTTCCAAAGGTGCTTCTAAAGGTCAGACAAGACAAGCCAAGGATGATTTTAATAGCTCCAGATTGGCCTCGGCAGCACTGGTTCCCATTATTGAGGAGTCTGGTAAAGAAGCCTCCATGGCCTTTACCCTTGATTCCACACCTGTTGTCCCAGAGAGATGGTCACCTGCTCAATGTCAAGCTTCACTCTCTTCATCTAACAGCCTGGCATATTCTGTTTTGAAAGACAGCAGGTCTCAACTTCCTCAACAAGTTTTAAATGTGATTATGGAAGCCAGGAGACCTAGTACAAGGAAAGTGTACGCAGAAAAATGGAAGAGATTTTTATTTTGGAGTGCAGCAAACAATTTGGAGATTTCTGAGCCAAATTTGAGTGTGGCTCTTCAATATCTTACTGAGTTACTGGACAAAGGTTTGTCTTTCTCTTCCATTAAGATTCATGCTGCAGCAATTTCAGCTCACTATGATTGTGACCCACCATTGTTTTCGCATCCTTTGTTCAAGCAGTTTCTTAGAGGGGCAAAGAATATAAGACCCCCATGAGAGCTCCTACTCCTGCTTGGGATCTCAATTTTGTGTTGGAAAAACTTACTCTACAACCTTTTGAGCCTGCGGCTACTGCTGACTTGAAATACTTGTCATGGAAGACTGCTTTCTTGTTGGCTATTACTTCTGCAAGAAGGGTGTCTGAGTTGCAGGCCCTTATGGCAGTAGAGCCCTTTTTGATTTTCCATAAGGATAGGGTATCATTACGTACTAATCCTTCCTTTATGCCTAAGGTGGTTTCTAGTGTGGCTTTAAACCAAACTATTCATTTGCCTACTTTCTATGCAGATCCCCAAAATAAGGGGGAAAAGATTTTGCACACTTTAGATGTACATAGGCAGTTGCGTTATTATTTAAGCAGGACTAAGGATTTCAGGCAGTCTCAGCAATTGTTTGTTTCTTTTGCTTTGAGTTCTCAGGGCAAGCCTGTGTCTAAGCAAACTATTTCTAAGTGGATTGGGTTTTGCATTTCATTTTGTTACTCCCATCATGGCAAGGAGATTCCAGCTGGGATTAGGCCTCATTCCACTAGGGCTACTGCCACTTCAACAGCATTTCTAAGGGGGGTGGCAACTAAGGATATTTTGGAGGCAGCTACTTGGAGTTCAGTGCATACTTTCTCTAAGCATTACCACCTTCCTCTCTACTCTAAATCTAGGGCTGGTTTTGCCACAGCTATTTTGCAAGGCATGTTGACAGCTCCTGCTTCCTTATGATTTGCCAGCCTCCCTTACCTCTGCTTTGGGATTCTACCCAATGGTTAGGACTGCAGCAATGTGGAATGAAGAACATAGTACAGTTTTGTACCTACCATAAATGTAGATGTTCGAGGATCCACATTGCTGCAGTCCAATTTACCCTCCCTCCTTCCCCTCTGTGTTTAGGGGTGGTGGTGTGGGCTAATATATATATATATATATATATATATATATTCTTGTACATTTGTATATATTGTATATATGTTTGATGCAGGGCTTTTTGGTGTTTTGGTTTGGGCCTTGTCTTTTTAGGGTCTTCTGACATCTGGGGCAAGAAAAGACTGAGGATATGACGTCGGTCATGCGCATTAGTACCCTGACGTCCTGACATCAGCCTAATGCGCCTTGACCGACGTCAGCCATATACTTTGGTATTCGGGCCGACTGGACAGCGGACTACCCCAATGGTTTGGACTGCAGCAATGTGGATCCTCGAACATCTACATTTATGGTAGGTACAAAACTGTACTTTTCCCAATGATACAGATCCCACTTCCACACCCTACCAACCCCAAACAATTGGCCATACCTACCCCCAAATTAGTGGGCAGATGCTCAACATCAGGTTCTCTCACTTCTAAGTATTGGGGCTATTCAACCTGTCCCAGAAGAAGAAAGGGGACAAGGTTTTTATTCAAGACTTTTACTGGTACCCAGAAAAGACAGCTCCTGGCATCCTATACTGGACCCCTCTCTATTCTAAACACTTTTTTGGTAATCCCAAAATTCAAGATGCTAACACTTCAACAGCTGCTTCCTATGCTAGGCAAAGATGTCTGGTTGGCAATCATAGACTTAAAGGAAGCTTACCTGCACATTCCAATAAGGGAATCTTGCAGTCAATACCTATACTTCAGGGCAGGCACCATGCACTATCAGTTCTCTGCACTTCCCTTTGGCTTATCTACTGCGCCCAGGGTATTCACAGTGTGTCTAGCTCCAGCCATTGCATTTTGCAGACAGAGAAATATTCAGATATACCCATACTTGGACGATTGTCTGATTCAGACAGAAAGCCAGGACTTGCTATTAAAACATCTGGCATTCGTAAAAGAACTGCCAACCTCACTGGGGTACACCATAAACAAAAATAAATCTCACCTAGTACCCTGCCAACAGATTGTATTCCTGGGAGTAAGCTTGAAACCAACTTCCCAGATGGCTTTCCTCACTCCAGAGAAACAAGTTTATTTGACAACCTACTTCAAACTACTGGCCACAAATTCCCAGTTATCTGCAAGGAAAATCCTGCAAGCCTTGGGGTTCATGGCCTCTTGCATTCTACTAATTCCATATACAAGACTGCATATGAGGAAACTACAATGGTATCTAAAAAGCCTCTTGTGTCGGCATTCTCAGGACCTGGAATCGATTCCTATCATTTCTTGTATAAAAACAGTTCCTTTGGTGGGCAGAGGCCTGCTACCACAAAAGGGGCTCCCTTTCTCTGTACCCCCTGCCACCCAAACCCTAACAAGAAATGCATCAGACTATGCATGGGGGGGTTCATTTGGCAGGACAGTGCATTCAGGGCAAATGGAACCCGAGACAGATGCACCTGCATAGCAACCAAAAAGAAATGTTAGCTGTACAGAATTCCCTGACAGCCTTCAAAGACCACATTCTTCCAGGACAATTATTGGTAAAGACAGACAACACCACAGTTATGTGGTACATAACAAGCAGGGGGGAACCCACTCGTACCCTCTCTGCAGACTAGCCATTGCTCTGTGGAACACAGCCTTGAGCTACCAAGTGCACCTACAAGCTCAAATCTTGCCAGGCTAGCTAAATTCACTGGCAGACAACCTAAGGAGAAATCTGATGGACCCACATGAATGGAAACTGGAGCCAAAAATATTCAACCTCTTGAGGAACAAATGGGGGGACTACAGAGATAGACCTGTTTGCCTCCCCTCAGAACTACCTATTGGACAAATTCTGCACAAGGATTTCTCACAATCAAGCTTGGAGAGTGGATGCCCTGCCCTGTACCTGGGAAAGCCTCTCAGTTTATGCCTTTCCCCCTCTGCCTCTCCTCTCGAAAGTCCTGCTAAAGATCAAACAGGACAAGCAAAAGGCAGTACTGACTGCACCAGACTGGCCACACCAGCACTGGTTACCCCCTCTTGCACAGTATGACACTGCTGGAACCTTGGCACCTGCCTCAGACCCCTTCCCTGCTGTTCCAGCAGACGGGCCAGATTCTGCACCCTCAACTTCAAATCTTGAACCTTGCAGCCTGGCTAATTCCTTGAGCTCTCCAGTAGCATCCCTCAGTAAGCAGGTGCTAGATTTCATTCTGGAGGCAAGGAGGCCTAGTACTAGAAAATCCTATGCTGAAAAGTGGAAAAGATACAGTTCCTGGAGCCAGAGTCGGGATGGGCCCAACGGTGCCCAGCTTGCCTCGTATACTTCAGTACTTAACAGAAATGCTCCACAAGGGCCTATCCTTCTCGTCAATTAAAATTCATGTCTCTGCCATTTCAGCACATTATAATACTGAGCCACCTCTCTTCTCTCACCCCTGCTAAACTAATTCCTCAGAGGGGCCAAAATTCTAAGACTCCTCAGGAGAGCCCCTACTCCAGCCTGGGACCTTAACTTTGTTTTGGAAAAGCTCACTCTCCCTCCTTTTGAGCCAGCTGCAACTGCAGAGTTGAAATTCCTTTTTTGGAAAACAGCCTTCCTTCTAGCCATCACTTCAGCAAGAAGAGTGTCTGAATTACAGACCCTCATGGCAGTGGAGCCCTTCATTATCTTTCATGCAGACAGGGTTTCCCTCAGGACCAATCCTTCCTTTATGCCCAAGGTGATGTCTAGTGTGACCCTAAATCAGTCCATTCATTTGCCTACCTTTTTCCTGAATCCACAAAACAAAGGAGAATGAATACTGCACTCTTTGGACGTGCACAGACAACTTAGATTTTATTTGGACAGTACTAAGCCTCTCAGGAAATCTGAACAGCTGCTAGTTGGATTTGCTGCAGGGGCAGAGCGGAAGGCCTTTTCAAAGCAAACCATTTCTAAATGGATAGGCCATTGCATTCATTTCTGCTATAAGTACCATGGAAAACCTACCCCACAGGGGATAAGATCACATTCCACCAGGGCTGCATCTACTTCTACAGCCTTTCTCAGAGGAGTCCCTACCAGGGACATCCTAGAAGCTGCTACCTGGAGCTCTGTACATAACTTCACCAAGCATTATCACATGCCAATTTTTTCTAAATCCAGAGCTGGTTTTGCCACTGCAGTCTTGCAGGGCTTAAAAGCTGGCCCTAATGCTCTCTAACGTCCTCCTCCCTTCCTTAGCTTTGGAAATCAACCCAAATGTGATGTCTGCAACAGTGAAACACGAAGAACATAGTACAGTTGTGTACACTTACCATAAATGTAGATGTTCGAGTGTATTCGCTGTTGCAGTCCTGGTTACCCTCCCTCCAGCCCCCTAACTTCTCTTGGCTCTACCTTTCTTTCTTGTTTGGTGTATTTAACCTTTCTGGTGTATTTGCTTTTTGATGGAGGTGTACCATAACATATAATTGCTTCCCATTAGTGGGGGCACCTGACATCTGGGGCAAGAAAAACTGATGTAATGGTGTTGGCTGCATGTTTTATACCCCTGACGTCATGGAAGAAGAGACAGCATCCGACGCAGGAATCCAAGACTCTGGTCTTCAGGCCGGCTGAGGGATACATGCAAGCAGATAACCCAAATGTGATGACTGCAACAGTGAATACACTTGAACATCTACATTTATAGTAAGTTTACACAACTGTACTTTCTAATCCTGGTCCTGGCAACTGTGAAAATGTGAGTGTTTGTGTGTGAGAGAGAGTCTTTGCAGTGACCTGATTTTGTAGTCATTCACACTTACTACACTTCTGTTACCCCTCCTTTAGCACTGTTGCTGATGTCACTCACCTTCAAAGATACTTTGGACAGCTCTCCAATATATAAGCTCCGTGGGGCTTGTGATAACTGCATAATACTATAGTGTAGCAAACTAATTAGGTAGGAGTTCTAATCCTGGTCCTGGCAACTGTGAAAATGTGTGTGTGTGAGAGAGCGAGAGTCTTTGTAGTGACCTGATTTTGTAGTCATTCACACTTACTACACTTCCGTTACCTCTCCTTTAGCATTGCTGCTGATGTCACTCACCTTCAAAGATACCTTTGGACAGCTCTACAACATATAAGCTCTGTGGCGCATGTGATAAATGTGGAACATTGTAGTAGCAATAACTACATAGGTAGGGGGTTTGAATCTTATTCCCGGCAAGTGTTTATGTGTACATATATCTACATATATAAAGATTTTGGCCCCATTTACACCCAGTACACTTCTCAGTGCCTGACATTAGCAGTCCTGCAGATGTCATTCACCTTAGAAGTACCTGTTGGCAACCCTAAACCATTTAAGGTCAGTGGTGGATGTGGTAAATGCGTAACATAATGGTCTGAAAACATAGAGATGTGAACCTCACTCCTTGCAAATATAAATGAGTGTAGGGTAAATTTTTTTGTGAAGTCTCTCACCCACTACTTCACCCAATTCCAGTATTTACAAGGGCTGGTGATATTCTTCACCTTAGAAGTACCTTGGGACAACATCCATCCTATAAGCTCTGTGGCACATGCGATAAATGCGTAACACTGTAGTAGCAATACATAGCTAGGTAAGGGCTCAACTCAGTACAGGCAAGTGTGTGTGTGTGTGTGTGTGTGTGTGTGTGTGTGTGTGTGTGTGTGTCATCAGTATCCTGTGTGGGTGTTGGTGTGATTTTGTGATAACAGGATTAATTGGGGGTGGGTGTGATTTTGTGATAACAGGATTCATTGGGGATGGGTTTTGCTAAATTATTATATTGAGGACCTAGTATATGTCCCAATGCCCACATTACAAGGCCAACAGTTGTCAAACACTGTAGGAGGTTGGTGTAGACAATCCACAACCCTAAATGTCTAGTGCCATGACTATGTGACAGTATGGAGTAGTGAACAATTTAGGCAACCCTTCTAATACTCAGAGACCACTCTCCACCCAAGAATCATACACAAACACACTTGGCTAGACAGCAACCATTATACTGGTAATTCTCCTGCAGATTTCCTCACAGATAGTACCCACAGTATGATTGCAGTGGACTGCATGCCTGTTGACCCCAACAGTGCCACTCACATCAGAAAGTACTTTGATGTGTTACATCTCCTAACTGTGTGTGTGTTATCCAGCAAGTAAAAGGACATGACACCCTGTTCCATCCCCTCAGTAGTCCAATCAATGTGTACAGTGGCCCGTTTGCCATGTTCCCCACTGGATGCCTGCAACAACTGTAGAGTCTGCAAATGTACCCCACAAAGGGAATACCATGCCTTATTCACATGCCCTGTATGCACAGATGCCAATAGCTCCAATGAATCCCCATATCATACTGTGTAGGTACGGTCACTACCTCAGTTACATAGCCAGGCCTCACCAAAAGTCAGGAATGCTACTTCTGAAGATACCAATCTGTCCACACAACATGCCCCAGAGACCTCAAGCACACTTCAAAGAATATGCATGTGGGACATGTACACAACCCATACACTGTCTATCTTATGGAATATAAATCACATGCATATGAAGCAGTGCACATCACTGGCCACCCACAATAGAAATCTGGATGAGTGGATGGGGAATACATTACCCATCTCTGGGAACCACTCCAGTGACTATACTCCTGAGCCACACTGGGGACTATTTTCATGTTGTCTGAAGCCAGGGTATTCCTTTGGGCTAGCCTGGTAGAGCCTTCATGCCCATTCACCTGCTACACACCTGTGAAGCAATGAACCTATGGATCTCAGTACTGGCAAATGTGTGTTTGTGAATAGTAATCTCAGTGTGTTTGGTTGATTAATATCCCCAGTGGCTGCGGTTATTAATAGGAGTTGTGTCCAAACCACAACATGTACCATTCTCCATTCTACAACAGTTGCTGGAAATCAACATATACCTATGTACAACCCTCAGCCCTACAATCTGTGAGGCATATGCAGTCACTTCGTTACAGACTGGGGATTTCCATGCACATACTGTACCCTGCCTGTGACATGATGGATGTGTTATCACACTGCCATACCCCATGGTCTTGCTGTTAGGGCCACAGCCTGGTGATACACATATGACTAGAATGGAAATGGGATACAACATGTGAGAACACATGCACTCAGCACTTCACCTGTGGGGGGGGGGGGGGGAGATAAAGCTGGCAATGAATGCGTTGCCAAGACTGTGGCCAATATCTGTTGTCTCAGGATAGATATTAGCATTGTGCAGTAACTCGTAGCACTTGTGTTTAATGCTGTGGAGGTTGTTGATATAACTATCAAAGGCTGTTGTGATTGTCGACAGTGTCTACTGCATGCCTGCCATCATAGATGCCTGTAGGGAATTCCTTGAGGGATCCAAAGTTATGTTTGAGGCTAATAAGAGAGTTCAACAGTCATGGGACACCACCTTTGTCTGCAACAGTGTCCTCCTCCTGAGGTACACTTTAGTAATGGCAGGAGACCATCACATTGTCTCCCAGTGTTTGGAGGATGGTGTCTGGGGATGTTCATCGTGCATACAGCTGCAGTCATAACAGATGGGTTTTCCTGCCATCAGACGGGTCCTTGGTCGGCCGAATTACAAAGTCTAGGTCCAGCGTCGGATGTCGTCGCTTCCTCCCTGACGTCAGTGCGACAGGGGTATAAAAGAACCAGCCAACGCCATTTTCTTCAGTCTTTCTTGCCGCGCGGTGCCCGAAGCAGAAGCAGTTCACAAGTGCCGGTCGGCCAGCTCCTGAAATTACGAATATTTTTCAACTGAAGTCTTCTTGAAAGCTAAGTATCCCGTTGGGGAAACTTTTCTTGCCTCAGACCCATGTCAGACAAAGTTAATAATTGCATTTCATGTGGGAAGCAAATACCGCATAAGGATTTTCATTCCCTCTGCATTCCTTGCTTAGGCCCAGGCCACGACGTCTCGGCCTGTCGTTTTTGTGCTACATTCAACAGACGCACTATTAAGCATCGGGCAGAGTTCACCCAACACTATTTTGGCAAAAAGTTTATGTCGTCGGATACTCCGACTCCAGTTTTGAGTAAAAGACGCAAAGATAAGGACTGACATACGAGGTCCGCGACTTCTACCGACACCATGCCAAAGCCGACTACAGGTGGTCCGGTTCTCAGCGAGGTGCCTACGCAGCCCCTGACTACCAATGACACTTCATTGGCGGTGTCTTCTGTGCCCGAGGTCGCAGGCTCTTCGGCCCACACCCCGACTACAGATACCAAAGCCACTCTTGGCAGTGAAGCTCAGAGTTTAGACAGGCCTGCCACCTCTCAAGGTGTCTTCAGGCCTTCCTCTTCTTTTTCCATCAAGGCTTTCACTAAGTCTAAAGCAGCCATGCATACTAAAAGACAAGCTCCACAGGGCCCCTCTCAAGGCCCCATGCCTAAAAAGCAGATGCTCAAAATGGCTGAGGATTTAATTACTGTTATCAGGGGTTCTCAACCCCCCCCCCCCGGACAAAAGGCCCAGAGTGGAGGAAGAATCCCTTTCCTCAGACCAGGCCTCCATTATTTCAGAACATTCTGAAGACCAGGAACATTCATGCTTCCCTTTTGAAGATTCTGATGCAGAGGAGTCCATTCCCTCTGTCTCCCCCCCCTGAGGATTAATCTTTTGGGGAAACCTTACATACCTTGAGGGAACACTTCCACTGGGAAGGCCAAGAGTACTCAGACTCCAAGAAAAGGCTTAGGGATTTCCTCTTGCTCCCTCAGCACAGGCCTCTGGCTATACCTCCTGTCTTAGACATACTAGATGATGTGTATTTGGAGGCCTGCCTTAACCCAGATTCTTTACCTCCAGCTCCAGTCAAGCCTGACAGGTATTACCGGGTTCCTGATTCACACCAATTCCTATACAAAAGCCATGTGGCTGACCCAGAAACTATTTCACAGGGTCCCAAGGGAATTAAGGCCTCCACTGCTAAAAATCCATTACCTTCAGAGAGAGAGATTCCAGAGCTTTAGAAAGGTGGGAGAAAAAGGTATACACCTCGGCCACCTTAACTATGAGGACATTAAACTGTCAGTTCAGTATGTTAAAGTACCAACAGTTTCTGTTATCACAGTTGAAAAGCAAAATGTCACAACCTGAACAACCAGACTTGAAGGAGTTGCAGGATTTGTTACATAGTGCAGAACAAGTGGGTAAACATACCTTGCAATGTGGTTTTGATGCTTTAGAGGCCTCATGTAAAGCTGCTGTTACAGGATCAGTCATACGCAGACATGCTTGGCTCAAAGAGCAAACCTTACCAGATCATGTCAAAGCTAAATTACTAGATGCACCTCTGCAAAAAGATGTATTGTTTGGTGTTAAAGCTGAGGAGGTATTAAAGAAAATGGAAGAAAAGGCAAAATCAATGCAAACAGTGAAAGATTTCCTACAGGTACAACCTCCACATTTCAGTAGAAATTGGCCTTCAAAAAATTGGTCCTTTCCAGCCACGGACAGACCCCAAAGAGGTAGATAAAGGTGCCCGAGGGGTAGAGGGCAATCTCAAGGATCGTTTAGAGGCAGACAATGGCAAGCACCTACTCAAAGAGGTGGTGAGGGTAGTTCACAGCCATTCAGAAAGCAGAACCAATGACTTTCCCCTTTGCATGCCAAGCACTCAAATGGCAGCACCTTTAGGCGGAAAACTGGCATTATTTTTGAGAAATTGGCATATTGTCACAAAAGACAAATGGATCCTGGACATTATAGACAGAGGCTACAGATTCCACTTATACACCCTTCCAAAAATGAGAGGCATGCCAAACCTGCCACACAATCAAAGGGTAGAGGCACAAAAACAAATTTCAGATCTCATGGACATGAAAGCTATTCAAGAGGTACCTGCACAAGAACAGGGTCAAGGTTTTTATTCCAGACTATTCCTGGTACCAAGGAAGGGCAAAGATTGGAGACCTATTTTGGACCTATCCATCCTAAACACATTTTTACTCGTGCCAAAATTCAAGATGCTCACATTACAGCAGCTTCTTCCCATGCTGAGCAAGGAGTCTTGGCTGGTAACATTGGACCTCAAGGAGGCATACCTGCATGTCCTAATCAGACAAGATTGCAGAAGATACCTCAGATTTCTTGCAGGTTCAACACATTATCAATTATCTGCATTGCCCTTTGGCTTATCTACTGCACCCAGAGTGTTCACGAAATGCCTGGCATCAGTAATTGCCTACTGCAGACTTCAAGGGATACAAATATACCCATTTTTGGACGACTGCCTGATCCAAGCGGACAGCAAGCACATACTTCTGAAACATCTGGCGTTTGTAATAATGTTGTTGAATTCTCTGGGATACACAGTCAACAAAAAGAAATAAAGGCTAATACCCTCTCAAACAATAATTTTCCTGGGTGCCAGCTTGGATACCAACACCCAGATGGCCTACCTCACGCCAGAGAAACAAGGGCAACTAACTCAATACTTCAGAAAACTGGCAAATTTCACCAGGCTGACTGCAAGGAAAATCCTGCAGGCTCTGGGATTCATGGCATCTTGCATCCTACTAATCCCATGTGTAAAGCTGCATATGAGGAAACTTCATTGGTACCTAAAAAACCTATGGTCTCAGCACCGCCACAGTTTGGAAACAATAATACCACTGATTCCATGTCTTCAAAAGGAATTTCTGTGGTGGGCTCAAGCATGCCAAAGAAACACAGGTCTCCCATTCTGCAAGCCTCAAGCAAATCAAGTCATCACAACAGACGCCTTGGACTACGCCTGGGGGGCGCACATGACAGATTGGTGCATTCAGGGCAAATGGTCCCAAAAAGAAAAGCACCTGCACATCAATCAAAAGGAAATGCTAGCAGTAATAAATGCTATTATAGCTTTCAAAGACCTACTGCATCCAGGCCAGCTATTGATAAGGACAGACAACACCACAGTAATGTGGTACATAAACAGGGAAGAACCCATTCATACCCCCTATGCAGGCTAGCCATGTCTCTTTGGAACATGGCTCTGGAATTACAAATCGAACTTCAAGCACAGTACCTGCCAGGCAAGGAAAACACACTGGCAGACAACCTAAGCAGAAATATGACAGATCCACACGAATGGAAGCTGCATCCTCAAGTTTTTACAAAGATAATTCAAGCATGGGGAAGGCCAGACATAGATCTCTTTGCCTCCCACAGAAATCACCAATTGGCAAAATTCTGCTCAAGGACCTTTCATCCACAGGCCTGGAAAGTGGACGCACTCTCTTTCAGTTGGACAACAATGACAGTTTATGCCTTTCCACCTCTTCCTCTGCTGCCCAAAGTTCTATTAAAAACCAGAGCAGACAGACCAAAGATGATTCTCATTGCTCCAGACTGGTCAAGACAACACTGGTACCCACTCCTGAGGAGCCTGATGCATTCCCCACCATGGATCCTGCCTCTAATGCCTCTTCTACTGACTCAGCACAACTTCAAAACTCTTCACAGTCAGCTGAAAACACTCAATCTAGCCGCATGGAAGATTCCTTAAAATCACAACAGACCCTACTCTCCAAGGAGGTGCAGGATGTCATTTTGGAGGCCGGAAGACCTTCTACTAGAAAAGCCTACTCCGCAAAATGGAAACGGTTTTGTGCCTGGAATGAGAAAAAGGGCCAGAATCCTGGAATACTGAATTTACCTCAAATATTACAGTACCTAGCTGAGATGCTAAGCAGTGGACTTTCATTCTCCTCCATCAAAATCCATGCCTCAGCCATTTCTGCAGAATACAACACTGATCCTCCTTTATTCTCTCACTCCCTCTTAAGACAGTTCCTCAGAGGGGCTAAGAATATAAAACCCCCAAGGAAACAACCAGTACCTGCTTGGGACCTCAATTTTATTCTAGAAAAACTGACCTTGCCTCCTTTTGAGCCAGCTGCTTCAACAGAACTGCAATATTTGTCCTGGAAAACAGCCTTCCTGCTGGCTATAACCTCAGCTCACAGGGTTTCGGAACTACAAGCCCTCATGGCTGTGCAGCCTTTCATATTTTCCATCAGGACAGAGTTTCCTTACGAACCAATCCTTCCTTTATGCCAAAGGTAGTATCTAGGGTAGCCTTGAATCAGGCTATCCACTTACCTACCTTTTACCCTAATCCTCAAAACAAAGGGGAGAGACTACTACATTCCTTGGACATTCACAGACAGCTACGTTATTATTTGGACAGAACAAAGCCTTTCAGAAAATCAGAGCAACTCTTTGTGTCCTATGCTACAGGAGCTCAAGGGAAGCCTATTTCCAAACAGACAATCTCAAAATGGTTAGCCCACTGCATACGCTTTTGTTACTCTTTTCATGGTAAAACTGTACCTGCATGCATCAGATCTCACTCCACCAGGGCCACAGCTACCTCTGCAGCTTTCCTCAAGGGGGTTCCTACCAAAGATATTTTGGAAGCTGCCACTTGGAGTTCTGTACATACTTTCTCCAAGCATTATCACCTACCATTATACTCCAAATCTAGAGCAGGCTTTGCCACTGCAGTCTTGCAGGGCATCCTGGCTCCTCCTAGTTCCACCTAGTGCCTACCACCCCTTTTTTAGCTTTGGGATTCTACCCATTTGTTATGACTGCAGCTGTATGCACGATGAACATTGTACAGTTTTGTACCTACCATAAATGTAGATGTTCGAGTGCTAATACAGCTGCAGTCCAGGTTTCCCTCCCTCCTTCCCCTCTTGGGACAGACCTAAGGGCTAACACCTCCTCATACAACCTGATTGGGGTATTCTTTTATGGTGTATTTGCTTGCAACTACTCTTTTTTGATTATATTGCATTGCATTATTACATAAATTTATGTATTGCCTTCCTTCTGGGGGCACCTGACATCTGGGGCAAGAAAAACTGAAGAAAATGGTGTTGGCTGGTTCTTTTATACCCCTGTCACACTGACGTTAGGGAAGAAGCGACGACATCTGACGCCGGACCTAGACACTGGAATTTGTCCGACCGAGGACCCGCCTGACAGCAGGAAAACCCATCTGTTATGACTGCAGCTGTATTGTCACTCGAACATCTACATTTATGGTAGGTACAAAACTGTACTTTCTGTTGGCTCTGGCTAGTACTGTGCATTAATACACCTGTTTATACAGTGCATGTATGTGTGATTCCACAGTCATGCAGCTATTTCCCATTGCCATGGGTGCAGTGAAGGCATCCACCCTTGTTTTCATGGCTGTAAAGTCAGCTTTTGAGAGGTTTTGCAAGGTGGTTATGTTTGTGTGTGTGTGTGGGGGGGGGTTGTCATGTTGCGTTCCATGTTTATTATAGCCTGTGTGAATCTCACCATGCAGGGATTGACATCTGTAGATTAGCAGCAGTCCCATATTTAAGTAGTCAACACAGGTCAAGGTTGTTGCAACCTCTACCGGGGGTCACTATGAGCTGGTCCAGGGCAATGGAAGTGATGAATCCCAGAATTGTTGGACCACTGTACTGGCATTTGGCTACTTTCCCCAGGTGATGGAGGGGTAGTTGAAGACTCATACTATGTCAATGTTGCATTGTACAATCATAGATGGCAGGGTGTTGAGGAATGTGCATTGACTGTCTAGGGACATAGATGTGGACCCATAGCAGGCTATGGTATGGATTGCACTATTACCCCAAGGCAGTTGTACCGGAAGTATCTCCAATGCATTATGGTGTGATACTACTCTGGAAGTGTTCCTAGCTATAATGAATATGGAGGCAACTCCACCTGTGGAGGTGTGGCGTGGTCCATGTTTGGGGGCTGACAGCTGTGGAATGTGTCATAGCCTGATACTTCAGGTCTGCTGTCTGCTGCTGTGAACCACCTCTCCATTACAGCAGACATGTGTCTTCCACTCCCAACGACTGTTATGAGTGACTGCATCCTGACAGATGCATACATGTGTAGCTGTTATGGTGGTAATAACATTAGGAACACTGCCTAATAAGGCATCATAGGGGTGGCAAGACACTTAGCCAGTACCTGGAAACACAGTGGTAACAGATGTAGGATATCTGTAGCAAGTCATTGGGTTCTGTCAATCTTGTCATCCCAAGCAGAGAGGTACTGGATCCTCTGAGAATGACACATAACATGTAAGCCAGTGTTGCAGTCCATCATCTGTTGATAGTACCACAGCATAATTCTGTGTGACAGCGGTACACTGCCCAGGGCTATTGTCACACCTGCCTGGACCACATAATTAGAGAGTTCAACCATGTCTCTTGTCATGTAGGCCAGGGCAGTGTGTCCCAAGTCATTCACACCCACTTGGATACAGAGTGATACTCATTTGTTGTGGAGTGCCATGGCTGGCTATGTCATGTGTTGGATCCTGGCATGTGATAGATATTTGGCTGTCACCTGCTCCATATTCAACTTAGTGACTGGGATATGTGTGTGCCTCAGTATTGAGTTACCCATGATCACGTTATTGTGCAAGGTGGTTAGCCTTAGCAGCTTAGGTTGAGGGGCACACTGTGTAGGTTACATGTGTCCCTTGACATGTGCCATGTCGTGGTGTCTGTCTTGCTGGTCTGTCCTTTTTGGGTAAATGTCCATTGAGTGCCTCTGGGGAAGGTGGGTGTGTGGCTTTTCACTGTATGTCATGGCTGTCAAAGTGGGTGTCATGGTGAGCTATGTGTTCCACATGGTGTGGTGCAGATGTTGATCTTATCCTCTTGACCTGCTAGCCCAGTCATTGCTAGAGAGTGCATACGTCCACATTGGGTGATGTATGGGTAACCCTTGCAGGTCTGAGTGTTTGGAGTTTAGAGGGGAGGGTTGTCTGTGTACATGAGGCAGTTGCAACAGTGCCTCAGACTGGACAAGTGCTCCAGGTTAATAGGTGAAAGCACAGATAACTGCCCTTCAAACATGCCTGGAGGGTTGGACATAATTAGTAAGTACTGGAGCTACATCTGAGATGAATGAGTACTGTTGACAGTCCCCAGGTGTGCCATACTTTTTGATACAATAACCCGGTGAAATGCCAAGCCATAATGCTAGTTGAAGTGCAAGACAGGAAGAACTAGCATGATGTACGAGTGGAACAGAAGGCAGATTGTCTGCCACCTGTAATACTTTACCACAGCTGTGCAGTTATCAGCAGCTTTGGCCATGTGAAATTTCAGTGAGCTCTGTAATGGGTGCGGTAACTGCGTAACACTACAGTAGACATACCTAGATAGGCAGGTGTTCTAATCCCAGTACTGGCATGTTTGAGTGTGTGTGTGTATATATATATATATATATATATATATATATGTGTGTGTGTGTGTGTGTGTGTGAGTGAATCATGTACTGTCTGGCTTATACCATTTTTGACCTGTGTACTACCCTTTACACTTCCCTTCTCTCCAATTTAGTAATCCTGTTGATGTCATCCACCTTAGAAGAACCTTTGGAATAGGTGGAAATGTACAAGCTCTGTGGCGCGTCTAATAACTGCATAGCACTATAGTAGGAATGCCTAGATAGGCATGAGTTCTAATCCTAATGGTGGCAAACACTTGTGTGTGTGTGAGGATCATATCTTGTGTGGCTTATACCATTTTAATGTGCATACCATACATGGCTGGTGACCACCTCCTGCTGCCATTACTTTATATAGTGTGATAACAGTATCTGCCTCACATGCAGCAGGTTAAACCATTGTACAGTCCTCTGTACAGATGTGTCTGGAATATCCATATGTTTGCAACCTATATGTGGTCGGAAGTGGTCTGTGTGCCTTAATACCCATGTATGTGATATTACAGCCCCATAGGCCACAGTGAGTGTACTGACATATATAGCAGCATGAGGTATCATAGCTGACTGAAACGTCATGCTGATATGACATCTGCTGCCCTCACAGGTGGCCAGCCTTGTAGGTGCAACACATGAGTCCAGATGCATGGTTTTGCAAGTGAACTATTCCTGTTATGGGTCACATTAAAGGCTGGAAGAGGTGTGGACTGTCATATTGTGGTCCTAATAAGTATGTAACAGGAACACCTTGCATCTTAAGAGGGGTGTGTACACAATTTATATCCACTGTATACCACTAATGTGTCAAGTATGACCCTACCTTAGGCCATTTATGCTGCTCATGTTTCTGGCCTCTGTCCAGATGTCTTGGGACTGACAAGTTGTGAGGTATGCTACAGGAATGTTGAATTCACATCAGATAGGCCCCAGTGGTGACCACTGTGCTGCAACACAGTTAACCCCAGTACAAGTGAACATGCACAATAAGCAATATTGCTATTACATAAAGCAATATAGCTATTACTGATGGTTGTGTGCATGGTAAATTGCATGTGCTTCACATGCCTGGGGTATTGCCAGGCAATAACAGAACAATGTCATACTCACCAGCTTTAGGCTGCTGTCCCATATGCAAGACTAGAGGGTCTTAGGTAGTTGTGAGAGGGAGTTATTGTCAGCAAACTCACATATGGCCTTGGTACAGGTTGAATGCAGCATGTCTGCACATCTACAGTACTAACCTCAGTAATACACAATGTCCTGTCCTCCCCCTAGATGTGTACCTCTGTGCATTAGAAAACCCCATCCACAACTGCAGTCGTACCTGACACATGCATGTAGATACAATACTGATACATGTATGTCTGATGCATTAGTGCACTAATCCCCACTGGGCCCTTACCTGCATACTCCTCATCCAGTGTGTGTGTATGTGTGTGTGTGTGTGTGTGTGTGTGTAACCCACCTCCACAATGCTTCCCTCACCATCATGGCTTATGGGTTGGGCATGTGCAACCCATCTCCACAATACTTCCCTCATCGTCATGGCTTGTGGGTTGGGCATGTGCCCCAAGTTTGGTGAGGAGCTCCACGGTGGGTGTCAGTGGGGGCTGGATGGCTGGGCCCCCACCTGTGGATAGCTGGTCCCTCGCTACAGCAGCAGCCCATTGATGGGCATGGTTGATGAGGTCAATGGCCCGATGCTGCACATGCTCATCAGTTCTGCTGTGCTGGCCGGCATCATTTACCCTGTGGACCACACTGTTCCACAGGGCAGTCCTCTCCCGCACATCATCTGCTCTCCATCCAAATAACAGTGCATAATGTCCAATCACATATTGGGTGATGATGTCAGTTTCCCCAACAGAGAATGCTGGTAAGCGAGCACTCTGCATGTTGCCGGGAAGACATAAACAGGAAAAAGGTCACAGGACCTCATACCGTTGTCAAAATGCACATCAGCTGTGGTTATTACTTGCAAATAATCCACACTACACCAAAACCCTCCAAGCTGTCATGGCTATAGCAGCTTGCATTACACGCCTGTCCCTGAACTGTCTTATTCCCCCCAATGTTGGACCCTTAATTGCATTATCCTCTATTCTCCATTCATTTCTCCATTCATTTCTGTGTAGAGGGTTGACAGTGGGCATCTTCCATGTGGGTGGTGGCAGGTCTGTGTTTGACTGTGGTATGTGATGGTGCTGTGAGCACATGCCTGAGTTCATGTAGGAGACGGACAGTGATGTTATTATGCCCCATGGAGATATGCTGTTGTTGCCATCAGTGTGTAATATGTACATGCTCACCATTACTGAGGGGAGAATGTGGTTGATGTGCATATTCCCCTGTACAACTGGGGCGGACAGGGTGGCAATGTTTCCACCTAACCTGTGTGATGCAGGTTGCCTATATCCATGGCATGTGTGTATGAGGTGTTCTTTACCCCCAGTACAGGGCGAATTGTGTTGTTTCCTCTGAGACTTACCACATATGTGGAGACACAGTTGCAGTTGTCCTTGATGGTGTGGATATGTCTGATTTATAGTCTTAGCCTTACAGGAAGTCACCTGTGAACTTACATGCTTGCTCAGATATAGGTGGACTTGCTTCCAAGTTGTTGCCTGCACCTGTGTGTCCATGTACAGCCAATGTAGCAACCTATTATGTGGTTTGTGTATTGCTGATGTCCACCAAATGGGATTACTCTACCTTGGTGGAGGCTGGATATACTGGTCAGGTACTGCTGTGTCCACATAGCTACAGTGGATATAAAGGGTATACACCCCTGATACACTGCCTGGTATTTGCAATTGGAACATACCACAATAACTCATTTCATAACAATTCCCACTTGTAGTGTGACCTATAACCTGTACAATTCAATTGAAAACATATGGGAATAATAGTACAATAAGCCAGTTGAATGAGTGTTTACACCCTTAAACAGATATGACCAGGTAATGGCCTGTGCACCTATTGGGGTTCCCCACTTGCTAATTGCATGCAGAGCAGCTGTGTAGTTCTTCCAGTAGCCAATGTCATGGCAACACACTCCTACAAATGAGTACTCCATGTGGGCGTTGGCCCTTTCCCTTACTTGTGAGGAAGACATCATGGAGTTGAATGAGCCACTACCTCTTACAACAAGACTTGAGGAGACAAGCCAACTAAATGGTGGAGAAGGTTCAAGACTTAGGGGCAGAATGTGAGTATTGCTATTACATGTTTGGAACACTACTACTTCAACAGGGTGTGTCTACACATGCTGCTTTTGCATGGGTTTCAGTCTGACAAAGTTCTGTCTCTGAATAGCTGTCAACTGTAGGCCCATCCACATAATGGCCACAGGTTAGCCTATGTATGGGCTGTTCCCCAGGCAGGTGTCCTTGGCAAATCAGTAGCATACTCTGGTGATTGCATTTTGTAGATGGTAACATCCATTTGTTTTTCTGACTTTATATCCCTCAGAAAGATATGTTACAACAAACCCAGTAACACCA